>NC_054711.1:39066551-39264051 GCF_016097555.1 Gigantopelta aegis | reverse complement strand
CATCCCAGTACTATAATTTTATATTGGAGGAACGTTTTCAAAACAAACTAGAATCCCCAACTAACTACCAACCCCATCCCATCCTATCACTGATATATAGTGACCTTGACCTTCAACTGGTACTTGTTTACCCGACTGGTTCTTCTTTCTTTTTTCTTTTTTCCACTGTCGAACTCTCCGCGGTGATCTTCAAACGTGCGTATCGTAGCGGGGTTTGGTTCCGATGTATTCCCAACATCCTACGAGAGCACCGTAGGTAAACATGGAGTCGACAAAAACGTCTGTCTGTAATTCGCAGCATTTGTATCATTTGAATATTAATAAAAGATCATAACGCACGTTGGTGTCACTTGCAAAGGTCAGCGGAATTCCGATCACTGCAAATCGACGAGAGGTCGCACCCGAGGTCACCACGTGGCATTTCAAGTAGCAGAGCACTCCACGTCTTCAGTGTGCCAAGGTGCGTCGTATACTGAATAGGAAAAGTTAAGCAACCGCTATGTCTGTCTGAATGTGTCAAGGTGCATCGTATACTGAATAGGAAAAGTTAAGCAACTGCTATGTCTGTCTGAATGTGTCAAGGTGCATCGTATACTGAATAGGAAAAGTTAAGCAACCGCTATGTTTGTCTGAATGTGTCATGGTGCATCGTATACTGAATAGGAAAAGTTAAGCAACTGCTATGTCTGAATGTGCTGAGGTGCATTGTATACTGAATGCCAAAAGTTAATCAACAGCTATGTCTTGTCTGAATGTGCCATGGTGCATCGTATACTGAATGCCATAAGTTAAGCAACCGTTATGTCTGTCTGAATGTGCCAAGGTGCGTCGTATACTGAACACCAAAAGTTAAGTAACATTTATGTCTGAATGTGTCTAGGTGTGTTGTATACTGAATAGGAAAAGTTAATAAACTGCTATGTCTGTTTCAATGTGCCAAGGTGTGTTGTATACTGAACACCAAAAGTTAACCAACAGCTATGTCTGTCTGAATGTGACGCTATAAATTAATTAACCGTTATGTCTGTTTCAATGTGCCAAAGTGCGTTGTATACTGAATGCCAAAAGTTAAGCAACATCTAAGTCTGAATGTGCCAAGATGTGTCATATACTGAATGCCAAAAGTTAAGCAACAGCTAAGTCTGAATGTGCCAAGGTGCGTCTTATACTGAATGCGCCAAAGTATATCATTAACCAAAAGTTAAGCAACTGTGTGTTTGAATCTTCTAAAAAATTTGGTATACTCAATGGCAAAAGTCAAGCAACAACTGTATCTATTTGAAGTTACTAAGCATACATGTAGTATACTGAGTGGTAAAAGTTAAACAACCGCCATATCCATGTCCATAGGTATTTCTTAACCATATATTATATCTGACAGGACAGCACATACCATGGCCTGTGAGTTGTGGGGATAAAACAACCTGAGGGGAATCAATCATGATCAAAACACTTGAGGTTAAAATTTAAAGTTTGTTTTGTTTAACAACACCACTAGAGCACATTGATTTATTAATCATTGGCTATTGGATGTCGGACATTTGTTGATTTTTTTTTTTTTACACAGTCTTAGAGAGGAAACCCGCTACATTTTCCCATTAAGTGCACGCCTGTTGTGGACGCAGGTGTCTGTCTAAGCCGGCTCCTCTATGCAGGACAGGAAAAGGATTGGGATGGGTGGGATGAGGGACAACTAGCAGCAAAAGATCTTTTATATGCACTTTACCGCAGACCGGACAGCACATACCACAGCCTTTGATATACCAGTTGTGGTGCACTGGTTGGGACAGAAAATAAAACTTTTTCTTTTTAAGTGTATTGAAAGATTTGAGGCAGGACGTAGCCCAGTGGTAAAATGTTCACCTGATGCACGGTCAGTATAGGATCGATCCCCGTCAGTAGCCCCATTGGGTATTTCTCGTTCCAGCCAGTGCACCACAACTGGTATTAAAGGCTGCCATATGTGCTATTCTGTCTGTGGGATGGTGCATTTAAAAGATCCCTTCCTACTAATTGAAAAATGTAGTGGGTTTCCTCTCTAAGACTATATGTCTGAATTACCAAATGTTTAACATTCAATAGCCGATGATTAATTAATAATGTGCTGTAATGGTGTCGATAAAAAGAAAAAAAAAATATATTAAAGTGTATTAAAAGATGTTTTAGTGTTTTTGTCAATAAGAATATGAAAAACCTATTTTCACATTAGAATTTAAAAAGCTTTGTAAATATGATTTTATTCTAAGAATATCATTTTATCATTTTAAAACAAGTTTTATCATCAAAACACTTTTACACAAACACAAGCCTGAATGATTTCCTTCTGAGCATCAATCAAAGAACTCGTTAAAAAAAACCTTTACACTCAAACTAGTCACAGTTTTATCATTAAAACACTTTTATAAATGTACGTGAGCCTCAGTGATTACCTTTGAGAACCAGTCAACAAACCCATCAAAAAACTTTCCACGAAACCTCGTCTGACAGGTGGGTATTTCCGGGATAACTTTTGATGTCTGTTTTGCAAGCAGAAGCAGTTTTTTAGAAGCTAGTACTAAGTTATTATCGGAGTTTATTTGGACCGACATCAGTAGCTGTAAAAAGAAAGCAGGAATTCCTGACAGCTCAGTCAGTGCATGTCTGTCAGCACCTTCAGGTCATTATAATAATTTATGCAGCACTTCCAGGTCATTATAATAATTTATGCGGCACTTCCAGGTCATTATTATAATTTATTCAGGCTGAGTTATTGGAAATACATGTAGCCGTAGTGTACATGTGTGTGTGTCTTAAGAGTATATGAGAATGCCAGACAAGTAAAATGAATGTTATTTGTGTCTGGACAACCCATCCATATTCATCCTTCCATTCATCTTCTAATATTTCCATCTATTCTACCCATTCACCCATCCATCCATCCATCCATCCATTTACATCTCCATCATCCAGCCTATCCATCTGTCTAATTATCCATCTGTCCATCCGTCCGTCCGACCATCCATCCATCCATCCATCCATCCATCCATCTCATCTATTCATCCATCCATCCATCCATCTCATCTATTCATTCATCCATCCATCCTGTTTCATTCATCCAAATTGTTTTTTGTGGTAGCGTTAAAGAAAAGAAACTTTTTTCTTCTTTTTTTTCTACCCATCCATCCATCTCTCTCTCTCTCTCTCTCTCTCTCTCTCTCTCTCTCTCTCTCTCTCTCTCTCTCTCTCTCTCTCTCTCTCTCTCTCTCTCTCTCTCTCTCTCTCTCTCTCACTCCTCTTCTGTCTCACTCACTTTCTCCAACACATGAAACACATTCTTCTGTACAGTTTTTATCTACTGAGGCCATGAGTGAAATTATCTCAAGACTGGCACAGTTTAATTCTTTACAACAGTCTTTTTTTTTCTCTCTCTCTTTTTTTTTTCTTTACTGTTCTTACTTTAACTTTGACATAATTACCTCAATTTCTCAGGTTTGCCTTGATAGCGGTTCTGAGTTACACTTTCGAATTGACTTCTAAATTGGTTCTATTTTTTTTTTGTTGTTATCACCTGTTGTGTTTAGTTTGTGTTTGTGCACAGTTTCTCTCAGTGTTCTGTTTTAACAAGGGTCTTCATGCTACATTTATCAGTTTTAACACTAGATAGTGTGGCATGCCACGGTTGACATTGTAGGTTAATGGGTTGATTCAAGGCAATTACCGTATATCTTCGCCTGTAAGTCGATCTCGGCTATAAGTCGAGTCCCTAATTTCAAGCCCTGAAAACGTATTTTTTTATTGACCCGTTTATAAGTCGACCCATGAAAAACAAGTTATAAATATTGAAGTATTTCTTACTTTCAGCACATGAGAACAATAATGTACAATAACTGAACAAAAGAAAATTATTTTACAAACTTCGTTTTTCACGTTTTAGACGTTTTGTACGTCGCAACATGCCAATCAAACTACATAGCACCAAAACGAAATATTCCCTTAGTAGAGAGTGAAAGCTGTTTGACCGTCACTGTATGGCACTGTACAGCATGGTTTTGTGCACAGACAACAACTTTATTTATCAACACTGACAACAGATCACTACGATAAAACTGAAAGTACATGTTTTGCCGCCATATTAATACATTTAAGGAGGATAACTCTGGAAAGTACACTGGTTTTTGTACCAAATGATGTGTGTCCCTATTGCTCTAGTGAACTGCAGTCTATTTTAAGGGAAAGCTCGGCAATGTTCATGAAGTTAATCACCGACAAAACATTGTTTGAACAACCATTAATGCCAGTGACCAGATTTCAAAATAAACTCAGGCAACTGGTAGTTAGTATTGTTTACATTTTTGCTATTAGTGATGACTGTTATTTTAACTAAGTGGACTGTTGTCTTGGTATGTGAGTGAGATCACATGCCTTTTCGCATAACCAAAACCGTTATAATGCCAAAAAAAAAAGGTTATAAAAAATAAATGTGCCAAATTAAGATATTTGAGTATAAATACAGGGCATACTTCAACAATAAAACTTGTAAAATAATCCCCAAAACGGTAATATTTTTGGGTGAATTTTTTTTACCCTCTTATAAGTCGACCCCCCAAGTTATAAAATAATGTTTGGGTGAAAAAAATTCGACTTATAGGCGAAGATATACGGTAGTTTGATCAAGGCTCACACTGAAAACCGGTTTATTTCAGCCAAATCTTCAGAAAGAAAGAAATGTCTTATTAACGACGCACTCAACACATTTTATTTACGGTTATATGGTGTCAGACATATGGTTAAGGACAACACAGATATTGAGAGGAAATAACCTGATGTTGCCACTTCATGCGCTACTCTTTTCGATTAGCAGCAAGGGATCTTTTATATGCACCATACCACAGACAGGATAGTACATACCACAGCCTTTGTTACACCAGTTATGGAACACTGGCTGGAATGAGAAATAGCCCAATGGCACCACCGACGAGGATCGATCCCACGGCGACCACGCATCGAGCGAGCGTCTTGCCACTTCAAATCTTTAGATACTTTAATAATTTCCTTAAACATTTACTAAGAAGCAAGTAATATAAAGAAAATGTTTGTATTAAATACTGGATGTTGTAGCCTCTTTATATAAACATTGGGGGCAGGATGTATAGCTCCGTGTAAAGAAAGAAAGAAATGTTTTTATTTAACGATGCACTCAACACATTTTATTTATTGTTATATGGCATCAGACATATGATTAAGGACCACACAGATATTGAGAGAGGAAAGCTGCTGTCTCCACTTCATGGGCTATTCTTTCCGATTAGCAGCAAGGGATCTTTTATTTGCGCTTCCCACAGGCAGGATAGCACAAACCATCGCCTTTGTTGATCCAGTTATGGATAACTGGTCGGTGCAAGTGGTTTACACCTATCCATCGAGCCTTGCGGAGCACTCACTCCGGGTTTGGAGTCGGTATCTGGATTAAAAATCCCATGCCTTAACTGGGATCTGAAACCAGTACCTACCAGCCTGTAGACCGATGGCCTAACCACTACGCCACTGAGGCCGGTTAGCTCAGTGTAAAGTGCTCGCTTGAGGCACGGTCAGCCTGAGATCGATCTTTGTTGGGCTACTTCTCCTTCCAGCCAGTGCATCACGACTGGTATATCAAAGACCATGGTATGTGCTATCCTGTCTGGAATGGTGCATATAAAAGATCCCTTGCTACTAATAGAAAAATGTTGGGGGGGTTCTCTCTAAGACATTATGTGAAAATAACCAAATTTTTGACATAGCTGATGATTAATAAATCAATATGCTCTAGTGGTGTTGTTAAACAAAACAAACTTTTACTTTCTAATATACACAAGATGGGGACGTAGCCCAGTGGTAAAGCGTTTGCTTGGTGCACAGTCGGTTTAGGATCTATCCCCATCGGTGGACCCATTGGACTGTTTCTTATTCTAGCCAGTGCACCACGACTGGTATATTAAAGGATGTGGCATGTGCTATCCTGTCTGTGGAATGGTGCACTTACAAAATCCCTTGCTACTAATGGAAAAATGTAGCAGTTTTTCTCTAAGACTATATGTCACAATTACCAAATGTTTGATTAATAAATTAATCTGCTCTAGTGGTGTCATTAAACAAAACAAACGTTAACTTTCGTATATACGCATGTCACAAACATGTACCGGCATGGTCGTAGGAAGGTGCCAGAAAGTGGGGAGGGCACACACATATATATATAAATACATGTATAAATATATAAAGAACATCGCTGCTCTCACAAAGTGGGGGAGGGCACATGACCCCCTTGCACACCCTCCCACTTCCTACACCAGTGACTGGTAGGTTTCTATTGCCGGTCACCAAGTACTTGGTTACACAAATATTTGAGTAGCTGACTGTTCCAGGAACAGAGTGGCTTCGGTTTTCCCAGTTTGAGGAGCTAATTTTGAACATGACCGTCTGGATTTGTTTACAAAATCTCCAAACTACTGGGGTCGGTGTAACCAGCTTCTGTCATGATGTGGAGTTAATATTACCTTAATTCAGGGGTCACACTGATTTTTAGTTCCAAGTGTTGTTTTTGTTGGTGTTTTTTCCTTTCTTTATGAAGTTTATGAAGTACATATGTACCGTATGTAGAGAAAATTCCCACCATTTTGACCTTCGCTCCCCATCCCCATCACCGCAACACAGAAGATTAAATAATCAAATTAAAATTCCATATTTGTTTCATGTTCATGAAAAACACTTTGTTTTGTTTAACGACACCACTAGAGCACATTCATTTATTAATCATTGGCTATTGGAAGTCAGACATTTGGTAATTTTGACATATAGTCTTAGAGAGGAAACCCGCTACATTTTTCCATTAGTAGCAAGGGATGTTTTATATGCATCATCCCACAGGCATGATAGCACATACATGTACCACGGCCTTTGTTTTTTCGGTCATGGTGCACTGGATGGAACGAGAAATAGCCCAATGGGTCACCTAATGGGGATTGTCTTCATGTAGTCTGATATGTATTGAATGAAAATGTTCACTTTTAACCAACTGCCTCATCTCCTATGCAGATCACTCCAATAAAAAAAAAATTAAATTTAAAAAATAAAAATTCAACATTGTTTTGTTTTGTTTAAGAAATCATATATCTATATTCAGTGAACATTTTCACTTTTGTAACCAAACACTCCTCCTCCCCCCCCCCATATGCACATGAACCCAACCTGAAAAATTAAAAATTAAATTAAAATTAAAAAACCTATTTTGTTCATGATGTCGGATACCTATATGAGTGAACTTTTTCAACATTTTTACACAAGAAACAAAAAAAACAACACAGAAAGCCATACCCCTCCCCGAAATCCAAAAACACATCAAACACAAATAAATAAAAAGAAAATGATAGTGAATAATATAATTAATAGTAGATTTGATCACAGGTAATCAACATTTAATCCGATCCGATAATACTTTAACATGCTTATGTACCTCGAAGATTTCGAGCATATCCGCCCCAGGGTTCGGGTTCTGGAGGTCAGGGGCACTCGACATTTAAAAGCCATTTAACAGTTACCAGTAAGTACTACAAAATCGTGCCAACTTTGAACTAATAACGTTCTGAGTTGTTGCCTGCGACGTAGTAACGTAAATTAAGCCTCCATATTAAAAAAGAATGAAACATGATAATTAGATTCCATCAAACTGAACCTTTGTTTCGGGGAGAGCCCTAAAATTGTAACTTTTTGTATTTTTTTCTAAAGAAGAGCTTTAAATTTATCATAATTTGTCTCCCTTTAATGATTATTTTTTGCACTACGCAGATATCTCTGCTTGGACGTCTGGTGTCGATTTAATTACTAGTCGTATAATACAATGCAGTATTGTGCATGCATTGTGCAGACGTTACCAGGTCTGGACGAACAATTTCAATTAAACTCGAAGTTTCTGGCAGATTAATTTTATTCGGCTCCATGAAAATTCCTCGCAAAAGTGTTGCTGGCATGTTGCGTTCCCCGACAATTTAAGCCATTGAGTATTTTTATCGCGTTCATTTTCTCGTGTTATTTACGTCAGGATTGGTTTTTTGGTAACATTTTTATTTTTTTTATTTTTTTTTATTCCACATATGTGTATGTAAAGGTTATTGCTATAGTGTAAGACACAGAGGATGGGTGCATGTACGCTATAGTGTAAGACACAAAGGATGGGTACATATACGCTATAGTGTAAGACACAAAAGGTGGGTACATGTACGCTATAGTGTAAGACACAAAGGGTGGGTACATGTACGCTATAGTGTAAGACACAAAGGATGGGTGCATGTATGCTATAGTGTAAGACACAAAGAATGGGTACATGTATGCTACAGTGTAAGACACAAAGGATGGGTGAATGTACGCTATAGTGTAAGACACAAAGGATAGGTACATGTATGCTACAGTGTAAGACATGAAGAGTGGGTACATGTACGCTATAGCGTAAGACACAAAGGATAGGTACATGTATGTTACAGTGTAAGACATGAAGAGTGGGTACATGTTTACCAGAAGTTTGTGTTTTTTAACTGAAATTTATATTGTAAGACAAAGAATTTGTAATCCAAAATCTGATGGATTTCAAACTGAATATTACATTGTAAGACACTTAAAATGGGTATGTTAAAATGCCATGGTTTTTAAACTGAATGTTATATGTTGTAAGACACTATGGTTGGGTATGTCAAAACTTAATTTTATATAGCAAGACTGTAAGAATGGGTATTCCAAAATGTCATAGTTTTCAAACTGAATGTTAAATTGTTGTTACACTTTTGTTTGTTTTTATATTGTAAGACACTACAATGGGTATGCCAAAATATCATAGTTTTTGAACTGAATGTTAAATTGTTGTTACACTTTGTTTGTTTTTATATTGTAAGACACTACAATGGGTATGCCAAAATGTCAGTTTTTGAACTGAATGTTAAATTGTTGTTACACTTTTGTTTGTTTTTATATTGTAAGACACTACAATGGGTATTCCAAAATGTCATAGTTTTTTAACTGAATGTTAATTGGTAACTAGTAATGAGTTTATTGGTAACTAGTATTTAGTTAATACATGCACCTGGTCAGTTCATTGATAAGTCTATGTCACTCTGACCTCCCATATTAATGGTGTATAGACATGTACACATGACAGCCATCATCCTTGATTCCAGCTCTCTAGTGCTGGAGGGCCAATAATTAATGCTTGAGTTTGTGAAAATACTTTGGTGAGTGCTGTAACTGAACTGTCCATGGTGGCACAGTGCTTTGTTGGTGAGCCCGGAGTGATGTAGCATCACTTATATTATTATTATTCCTCACTTGTAATTACTGGCCTGTTTTCACTGTAAATACACAGCTTTCATCAATATGTTTCTACAAACACAAGACATGACCTCTGACCTCTGGCAGTCAGAGGTCCTGCTATCATTGAAAATAAATACTGTGCTTATAAAACAAGGGTTGTTCCAAAATTGATTTGGGGAGGTGGGGGTGTTTGGCAGGTTTTTTGTGTGTGTTTGTGTGCACCAACCACTCACATACAGTAAGTCTGTTCCTTTTTACTAATGGGAAAATGTTTATAAAATAATGGTTTTAAAATTGAATTGGGGGGGGGGGGGGGGGGGGGGGGGTGGAGTTTGTTTTTTTTTTTTTTGTACACAAAGTTTAAAATTTGTTTTGTTTAACAACACCACTAGATCACATTCATTTATTAATCATCGGCTATTTGGATGTCAAACAATTGTTAATTTTGGCGTACATGTATAGTATTAGAGAGGAAACCTGCTACATTTTTCCATTAGAAGCAAGCATCTTTTATACAGGATAGCACATACATGTACCACAGCCTTTGATATACCAGTAATGTTTACATAGTTATGGCCCTTGAACGTGAGAGATATGAAAAATTTTTGGGCCCAGTAGGGAAGAATTCTCAGTTGTTTAATTAGAGCATGGTTGAACATGGACACAAACTGTCAGACAAATTATTTCAAAACTGCTTATAATTGTTCTTCTTGTTTCTAATTTAGTAGTAACTAATCATAGTTTTTCAGCGCCCTCAATAGTTTAAGAAGTAGCAGGCTACAACAGTGATGATAGCAGGGGGCAAAGCGGGGGGTCTGGGGGCCCTCCCCGAGAAACATTTGAAAAATCAAATTTCGATGTGAACTAATCGCGTTTCAAGACAAATAAACAACTATTTTGGCACCTTGTTTGGATCCCTTTTGTAGGAGACTTTATTAAAGAAGAGAAAGCACTTCTTTTTTTTACCATCAACGAAAAGTAAGTGGCGGCAAAAGCTGTTTCAGGCGGCGATTTGCCGCCGGAGACCGGGTACTTTTGAGGGCTCTGGTTTTTAATCTGTGTCTGTTTCCCATATGGGTCAGTGATATAAAAACTATTACCCTTGTTTTTATGCAGTTAATTTATTGAACTATAATATGAAAATAAACAAGAATATAAATCTGCACTAAGGAGCTGAATTAGATAAACCTGTAAAGGTCGGTGGCTGATACGACATGAAGTGTGGGACTATTACGTATTGTCACCTAATCCTGCTGTGTATTACACAACAACTGTTCTTTTCTAGTCTCATGACTCGAAAACATCTCAGATATTTAACTGACTTTCTGTATACTCACAAGGAAAGAAGGAAATGTTTTATTTAACGACACACTCAACATATTTTAATTATGGAAAGAAAGAAAGGTTTTATTTAACGACACACTCAACACATTTTATTTACGGTTATATGGCGTCAGACATATGGTTAAGGACCACACAGATAAAGAGAGAGGAAACCCGCTGTCGCCACTTCATGGGCTACTCTTTTCGATTAGCAGCAAGGTGGCTTTTATATGCACCATCCCACAGACAGGATAACACATACCATGGCCTTTGATATACCAGTCGTGGTGCACTGGCTGGATCAACAAATAGCCCAATGGGCCCACTGACGGGGATCAATCCTAGACCGACCGCGCATCAAGCGAGTGCTTTACCACTAGGCTACGTCCCACCCCGAAGCTAGTCGGGAGTAGTGGCTTTATACTGGCCTCGGTGGTGTCGTGGTTAAGCCATCGGATATAAGGCTGGAGTGAGAAATAGCCCAATGGGTCCACCGACGGGGATCGATCCTAGACCGACCGTGCATCAAGCGAACGCTTTACCACTGGGTTACATCCTGTCCCAACAAGGAGAGAAGAAGAATGTTTGTTTACTGACAGCCCAGGACACTGGCTGCATGTATCTGTAATTAGCAGTTATTACCTGCAGATGTGTTGAAAGAAAGTTTGTTTTATTTAACGACGCCGCTAGAGCACATTGATTTTTTATCTTATCATCGGCTATTGGACGTCAAACATATGGTCATTCTGACACTGTTTTTAGAGGAAACCCGCTGTCGCCACATAGGCTACTCTTTTTACGACAGGCAGCAAGGGATCTTTTATTTGCGCTTCCCACAGGCAGGATAGCACAAACCAAGGCCTTTGTTGAACCAGTTATGGATCACTGGTCGGTGCAAGTGGTTTACACCTACCCATTGAGCCTTGCGGAGCACTCACTCAGGGTTTGGAGTCGGTATCTCGATTAAAAATCCCATGCCTCGACTGGGATCCGAACCCAGTACCTACCAGCCTGTAGACCGATGGCCTGCCACGACGCCACCGAGGCCGGTTTGCAGATGTGTTGAGTGCATCGTTAAATAAAACATTTCCTTCCTTATTACATGCAGACATTGGAGGTTGCCCTATGACCTGACCTGACCTGACAGTTAGTTTTGGATCGATAACCTGTCGGTGGGCCCATTAATTGGGCTATTTCTCGTTCCAGCCAGTGCACTACGAATCTGGTATATCAGCGGTTGTGGTATGTGTTATCCTGTCTGTGAGATGGTGCATAATAAAGATCTCGTGTTACTAATGGAACAAAAATGTGGCGGGTTTCATCTCTAAGACTATAGACCGGCCTCGGTGGCGTCGCGGTTAGGCCATCGGTCTACAGGCTGGTAGGTACTGGGTTCGGTTCCCAGTCGAGGCATGGGATTTTTAATCCAGATACAGACTCCAAACCTTGAGTGAGTGCTCCGCAAGGCTCAATTGGTAGGTGTAAACCACTTGCACTGACCAGTGATCCATAACTGGTTCAACAAAGGCCATGGTTTGTGCTATCCTGCCTGTGGGAAGCGCAAATAAAAGATCCCTTTCTGCCTGTCGTAAAAGAGTAGCCTGTGTGGTGACAGCGGGTTTCCTCTAAAAAAAATCTGTGTGGTCCTTAACCATATGTCTGATGCCATATAACCGTAAATAAAATGTGTTGAGTGCATCATTAAATAAAACACTTCTTTCTTTCTCTAAGACTATATGTCAGAATTACCAAGTATTTAACATCCAATAATTGACAGAACAGCATATACCACAGTCGTTGATATACCAGTTGTACTGGTTGGGGTAAAAGGGGACAAAAAAAAAATCCTATCGAAGGTCCACCAAGGGGATTTGATCCTTTAACCCAACCAACTCAGTTGAGCAGTCTGTTCACTAAGTTAAATCTCACTTTCCGTCTAAGCTACATTCTGCTTCTTAATACATGAGTAACTGTCAGACAATTTAGGTACCCCTTCACCCCTTCACCCCTTCACCCCTCCCGGCACTTCTTATCTGGCTTTTGTCACATGTGGAAATTAGTTCCAGCACACTATAGAATTAAGTGGGATGAAAGGCTATTGCAACCTCTTGATACAATGCAGAAAAGATTTCTCAAAGGCAAAATGTCTGTTCATCCATTTGTTAAATTCAAAATGGCTCATAAGTGAATTTTTATTAAAATGTGTCCTGTCTGCAATAACATCACTGGATATAAAGGAGAAAAAAAAGTCTTTGAAAGCAACACTTCTGTTTTAATACTATTAATGTTAATAATGTGAAAAGAAAAAACAAAAAGCTAAAAGAAATTATCGTATAATTCGAGAGAAAAAAACGACCCACTTCATGTTTTTGCTAATCTTGTTGTATTCAAATCAATGATCATTGAGGATTTTGTTATAATTAATTAAAATTAATTTCGCTTCTTGGCTGTATTTTAATTAATTAATATAGTAAGTAGTTAATTAATTAATACATGTAGTCATGCAATATAATGGTATGCATTTCTTATCCCTTTTTTTTTGTGTGCCCTGTATTCATAAGATGAAATGATGGACAACTTTAGGCCAGGCATAATAATATATGATAATTAAAAGACAACTTTCAGACTTAAAAGACAAGTTTCAGACTTAAAAGACAAGTTTCAGTCTTAAAAGACAAGTTTCAGACTTAAAAGACAAGTTTCAGACTTAAAAGACAAGTTTCAGACTTAAAGGGACATTCCCGAGTTTGCTGCAATTTTTCAGATGTTATCGACTAACAGAGACTTTTTAACGATTGTAATTACATATCAAATATAGTTTTCTGCATAATATATTAGTGCCTGTATATTAAACGTGTTTCTGATCGTTCTAATATTTGTACTAGGTTAAATTTCATTTTATTTCATAAAATATTATTTTTTCGTGTGTACGGAATTATTTGAAGACAAAATCCAGTTTGGGCTTCTTACAAATATTAAGATGACCAGGAACATATTGAATATACAGACACTGATATTCTAAACAAGCAAAATATATGTAATATGTAAATTTAATCGTAGAAATATTTTATTAGTCGGGAACATCTTACAATGCAGCAAACTCAGGAATGTCCCTTTAAAGGTTGACAAGGTAAGATGTGAAACACTTAATAATTCTTTCATACATGGCAAACCCACTACATTTTCCAATTAGCAGTACAGCACATACCACAATCTTTGATATATCAGTTGTGGTGGGACATAGCCCAGTGGTAAAGCATTCGCTTGATGCACAGTCAGTCTAGGATCAATCCCCATCAGTGGACCCATTGAGCTGTTTATCGTTCCAGCCAGTGCACCACAACTGGTATATCAAAGGTCGTGGTATGTGCTATCCTGTCTGTGGGAAGGTGCATATAAAAGATACCTTGCTAATAATGGAAACTAGCGGGTTTCCTCTCTAAGACTATATGTAAAAATTACCATATGTTTGACATCCAATAGCTAATAATTAATAAATCATTGTGCTCTAGTGGTGTTGTTAAACAAAACAAACTAACTTTTATTGAGATAGGAAAAAACGCAGTACTGTCCACCAAGTAGTTTTATCCTACAACCTAAGCAAACCAGGCAAGTGTTCTACCGATCAATGTCCCACAAAGGCTGTGGTATGTGTTGTCCTGTCTGTGATGAAGTATACATAAAACATCCCTTGCTGCCATTGGAAAAAAAATGTAGCAGTAGTTTTACACTACAAGATTATGTGTCAAAAATTACCAAATGTTTGATATCCAACAGCCAATGATTAATAAATCAATATGCTCTAGTGGTGTCATTAAACAAAACAGAACTTTAACTTTTAATTTTTATGTACATACACATTCTTTTCATTTTCAGCAGCTCATGTAGTGATGGCAGCGGGTTTCCTCTCTAATTTATTATTATCTCATATAGTCCTAAACCATATGTCCGGCACCCTATAACCGTAATTACAATGTGTTTGAGTACATTGTTAAATAAAACATTCCTTCCTTTCACTTTAATTTTTAGGTGCTAGTTTCCTTTCCACTTTATTAAAAATGAATTGCATCACCTGAATCCGTAAATGAGTTTCCTTCTAATTCTCTAGACATTTCTCTTAATTCTCTAGACATTTGTCTAATTCTCTAGACATTTCTCTATCCAAAACAATAATTAATTTCATTTGGCGTCATCCTAGCTTGATGCCAACTCTCGGACCCACTGGTAGCAGTGGTGCTCCTTTAAGAGGAGGAAAATCAATAGGAATATATCTCTAGTTTCCTCCATGTCTGGCCAGTTTATAACCATTTTCCTGTTTGTCTTCCAACACTTGCCACTGCCTGGCAAGCTGTGAGGCTCCAGTATTTATTGATAGAGTTTATGGGGAGGGCAAAACACCCAACTAATAATGGACTGTTACTAGGTCTGGACTTTTTTTTTTTTTTGAGGGGTTTTACACCACCATTATGGGGCCTTGTTTAGGTGTCTGTGTTAATTCTTGCTGGGGTGTGTTACCTGTAACCTTCATTATTGAGAGGACCCTATTTAAGTGTCTGTGTTAATTCTTGCTTTGGGGGGGGGGGGGGGGGGGGGACAGGGACCTGTTTGGGAATATGCCTATTTTTTTGTGTTACAACTATCATTATGCGGGGCCCTGTTTATAACTGAAATAATTTAAATGTTCTAAATTAGTATTATTGGAGGTGGGGTGTACCACCATCATTATGAGGCCTTGTTTAGGTTATTAATATTTTGTATGTTACCTTCATAATTATGGGGCCTTGTTTGGGTATCCTGAAATTAGTTTGCTGATTGCTGATAAAGGTCATTGCTAATCTAAAAAAAAAAGCCTCTGGTCAAACAAAAAATAATATGAAGTGTAAACGACGACCACGGACATATGGTTAAGGACCACACAGATATAGAGAGAGGAAACCCGCTGTCGCCACTTCATAGGCTATTCTTTTCGATTAGCAGCAAGGGATGTTTTATATGCACCATCCCACAGACAGGATAACACATACCACGGCCTTTGATATACCAGTCATGGTGCACTGGCTGGAATGGGAAATATAAACTAATCAAGAGTACAGTATATGTAGGGGTCAGGATGTAGCCCAGTGATAAAAGACTCGTCTGATGCGTGGTCAGTCTAGGATCAACCCCTGTCGGTGGGCCCATTGGTCTAAATCTCGTTCCAGCCAGTGCACCACAACTGGTGTACCAAAGACCGTGATATGTGCTATCCTGTTTGTGGGATGGTGCATATAAGAGATCCCTTGCTACTGATGAAAAAATGTAGCGGGTTTTTGTGTTTGGCTTTATCATGTACTGTTACTGATCAAGTTTTAATTTCATGGCGATTTACCCATTTTTGACAGAGTTATAATTAGGAGCATCTTCATAAATCAAGGCTTATATTCATTCCTCGTATTCAGCCTTGATACATGTTGTCAAGAAATCATGCCACAAAATGCTTAAATTTCATTGGATGCAATGAGATCTGATTGCAACGAATCGCAACGCTCCTTATAGATTCCCTTATTATTGTAAACAAAGATGGCAGCATCAGCGTCCGTGGAAACGTGTCGTGTTTGTCACGATATGTTAAAAAAAAGGTTTCGGTGGTTAATTTTTGATATTGCTTTCAAGATTGTCACATGTTACTGATGCTGTGATTGGTCAGCGATGTCATCGTGTAAGGGACATAATCGGTGTTACAAATTGTCTTCCAATAGAGGGCGCTAGTAGTGGATATCAGTAATCTTGACGACATGTATCAAGGCTGAATACGAGGAACGAATATTAGCCTTGATTTATGAAGATGAGTTAGGAGATAACCATTTCAAGTTTTTAGATTTGTGAGTGTTATTGTCTAGTTGATCCCGCAAATGTCATTTTCGACCGAAGGCATTAGCCTGAGGTCAAAAATGAAAACTTTTCTGGCATCAAATAGACAATAACACTCACAAATCTAAAAACTCAATATGGTTATGTCCATTGTAAACTGGATCGTTTTTCAACGGAACTAACTGTATATTTGGTATTTCTTGAAAAAAATACCTGGCTATAATCTAACTGTAGACCCTTGAATCGTCAACTTTGCCTGTTCCAGTTGCTAATGACGTCACTTTCTAATGACGTCATTAGCTTTCCGGGTGTTATTGTCTATTTGATCCTGGAAAAAGAATGTAATTAACCAATCACAATACAGAACACACTCGCCATCAGTTTACAATGGCCCTTAAACTTAGGAGATACAAAAAATTACTTTACGGATGTTTTTTTTAACAATGCCTTGAGATATTGAACTGCCATTTTGTGTATAGCTTTATCATGTACTGTTGCAGATTAAGTGATTTACTAATTTTTCACAGAATTATAGCCCTTGATTTTAGGTTTTAGAGATATGAAAATTTGTTGGGCCCGTCAGGGGACATGTATTGCTTTAGCAGTACTCTCAGAATGCTTGTTATAACACATTAATAATAATTTTTAATACTGTTTTATTTTTATCGTCATGTTGATTATTGTTACAATTATTATTATAATGTTGTTATTGTTATTGTTGTTGTTGGTTATTTGTTGTTGTCATTGTTATGATTATTATTATTATTATTATTTCAGTTTGTACGGGGACATCACAAGGGCTGGTTGCCAGGGGAAACCCACGTTTTCGCTACAACACGTACAGGATGACGTATACGAACTGCACCTACGTGGCAGGAAATCTGGAAATTGTTTTCCTCGACATGGAAAAGGACCACGACTTTCGGTTTTTGGAAAATATCCAGGAAGTGACAGGATACGTGCTGATTGTGGGAGTTTACGCGCAGTATATTCCTTTAACGAACTTGAGAATAATTCGCGGAAAGACTCTGTACGACCACCAGGGAGTCGGGTACAGCCTGTTTGTAGCGTTAAATCATTTAATCAACTCGACGGATGTCGGATTACGCGAACTCAGATTTAAAAATCTACAAGGTAAGTTTTGAAAAGGAAAAAGATACACCCCCAACCCCCCCCCCCCCCCCTCCACTGGCCTTTTAATAATATGTTATTGAACTATGAACTCCTGCTGGTTTAAAAATCTACATGGTAAGTTTTGAATTATATATGCACACCCCATAAACCCACTCCCCACCCTCCACTCCCCACTATCCACTGCTCTTTTAGCAATATGTTACTGAATTGTTAACATTACTGTGGATTTCTATGAACTCTGGTTTAAAAATCTACATGCTAAGTTTTGAATTATATATGCACACCCCCATACACCCACTCCCCACCCTCCACTCCCCACTATCCACTGCTCTTTTAGCAATATGTTACTGAATTGTTAACATTACTGTGGATTTCTATGAACTCTGGTTTAAAAATCTACATGGTAAGTTTTGAATTATATATGCACACCCCCATACACCCACTCCCCACCCTCCACTCCCCACCCTCCACTCCCCACTATCCACTGCTCTTTTAGCAATATGTTACTGAATTGTTAACATTACTGTGGATTTCTATGAACTCTGGTTTAAAAATCTACATGCTAAGTTTTGAAAAAAGATACACCCACAACCCCCCCCCCCCCCCCCACACACACACACACACTGCCCTTTTAACAATATGTTATTGAATTGTTAATATTACAATATTAGGTTTAAAAATCAACATGGTAAGTTTTGAAAAAAGATACACACACACACACTCCCTCCCTTTAAAAATATATCAATATTTATTATCCACATAGTTCAAGATATACAGGGAAATATAACCAATATGACAGACGTGTAGCATAATGATTCTGCATGCACAACGAATGACATAATTTTGTGAAGCGACGTCATAATTTTAAGGCGTCTTCCCCAGTGTATATAAACGCTTATAAAAATGACGTCATTTTGTCTTTACATTGTCTCTTGTTAGTTACATTTCAAACATTTTGACATGGTCCTAGCTTGTTATTCGTAAAAATAATATTTTGGATAATGTGGATAATAAAGAAATTATTACAGTCGCGTGTGAATCATACTGATTTTACGAAACTTGCTCGTGTAATACAATAATCGTGACACTCGTTTTGTAAAATCAGTATGACACACAAGCTTGTGTAATACTCTCTATGTGCATCCATTTATTGAATTGTAAACATTTAAATGATGAGGGATTTGTTAAATAAAACATTTCTTTCCTTCATTTTTCTTTCTTTCTCTCTTTCTTTCTTTCTTTTTTATTTTCTTTCTTTCGTTTTGACTTTCTTTCTTTCTTGATGAAATGCTCTTAGTAACTCCTACTATTTAAGATTGCAAAATTTTCCAATTTTTGTTTTTAATTCTATGTATAATTTTCACCTTGTAAATTTGTTTTGCTTTCTAGAAATCCTTCGTGGAAAAGTTTATTTTCACAATAACAACCTTCTGTGTTATGAAAACACCATAGACTGGACGGACATCAATCCTGGACTGGTTCCGCCCGTTATCTTCAAACATGACAACAACGACCACAAGCGACAATGTGAGTACCAGTCTACTGTACGGGGTGGGACGTAGCCCTGTGGTAAAATGCACACCTGATGCGTGGTCGGTCTAGGATCAATCCTCGTTGGTGGACTCATTGGACTATGTCTCGTTCCAGCCAGTGCACCACAACTGGTATATCAAAGACTGTGGGATGTGCTATCCTGTCTGTGGGATGGTGCATATAAAAGACCCCTTGCTACTAATGGGAAAATGTAGCAGGTTTCCTCTCTAAGACTGTATGTAAAAATTACTAAATGTTAGCTCACTAGAGATGGGAAGTAGCCCATTGGTAAAGTGTTCACTTGATGCACGGTCAGTCTGGGATCGATACCCATCAGGTCTGACTGTATTTCCATTACTTTCTAGCTGACCTGAAGTAGCCACACTATACAGATGGATTTTTTTATAAATTAGAGAGCAGACATTTGAATTTCTTGAATTTCATTTGGGTGTCCAATTTACAGACGTTTCACTGTATTTTCCATTACCATTTGGCTGTACCCAGTCACTAGGTCACTGCGACCTAAAGCAGCCACACTGTATAGATAAATCTTTTGTAAATCAGGAAGTGTTTGTTGAATTTTACTTGGTGCTGTGGGTGTCCTGTTTAGAGCAGTTTCACTGTATTTTCATTACTATTTGTCTGTACCCAGTCACTAGGTCACCGCAACCTCAAGTAACAGCGCTGTATAGATGGATTTTTTTGTAAATCGGGGAGCGGAAATTTGCATTTCCTGAATTGTCCTCGTCTGCTCCTGACGTTTGTGTTTTGTCTTTATGAAACGCTCGCGTGGATCTACCGACACGAAAACGCTTTTGTCTACTTAGCAACGCACGCTGCCGGCTTCCGACAGTTTACGTCAGGGAGTTTGCAAAAAATCATTGGGGGTGGGCAGTGGTGGTGGGGATCGAGGCAACATCCGTGTTCCCTGTGGCATTTCATGTTAGGGCTTATAGATACAATTGTTTGAGGGTGGGGTGGAAAGTAAAATTAAATTTAATCTTTATATAAGACATGTAAATGCTCCATACTTTATGGGTTCCCGGTCTGTGGCCCCATTGGGCTATTTCTCGTTCCAACCAGTGCTCCACAACTGGTGTAACAAAGGCTGCAGTATGTACTATCCTGTCTGTGGGATGATGCATATAAAAGATCCCTTGCGTTGGTGTGATGACATTTTTCATGGGTATATTTGATATCTTGTCATAGCAGGTGTTTACATAGAATGGGATGGACGGTTACCGGGCTAGATGTACATGTCAACTTAACTCGGCCTTTTATCTAGGGGCAGTTCTAGAATTTACTACATTGTGGAGAGGGGGGGGGGGGATATAGCCCAGTCATAAAGCACTTAGCTAATGTGTGGTCGGTCTAGGATCAATCCCTGTCAGTGGACCCATTGGGCTATTTCTTATTCCAGCCAGTGCACCATGCTTATATCAAAGGCTGTGGTATGTGCTATCCTGTCTGTGGGATGGTGCATATAAAAGATCCCTTGCTGCTGATTGAAAAATGTTGCGGGTTTCCTCTCTTAAGACTAAATATAGAAAATACCAAATGTTTGACATCCAGTGGCTCCAATAGTGAAATTATTTGTAGCATTTAAACACTATGGTCATTCACTGGTTAATAATAATAATCTTTATTTAAAGAAGTGGACACTTTCAGTACAATTAAAGACTCACAAATGGCCTTCTCTAAGCTAATTATCAAACAATTAAAGGGACATTTGCTACGATTAAACTTACATATTAAATATATTTTCTTTTTTAGAATATCAGTGTCTGTATATTCAGTGTGTTTCTGGTCATCTTAATATTTGTAAAAAGTCCAAACTGGATTTTGTCTCAAATAATTTCGTACGTACGAAAAAACTATATTTTAAGAAATAAAATGAAATTGAACCTAGTACAAATATTAGAACGATCAGAAACACGTTTAATATACAGCCAGTAATATTTTATGTAGAAAAATATATTTGATATGTAATTACAATTGTTAAAAAGTCTCTGTTGGTCGATAACATCTTAAAAATTGCAGCAAACTGAGGAATATCCCTTTAATACACATTCATAAACAAAAGGGGCGGGGCGTAGCCCAGTGGTAAAGCGCTTACTTGATGTGCAATCCCCATTTTAATTTTTTAATTTTTTTTTTAATTTCTTGGATCAAATCAAAGGAAGAAAGACACATAGACACGTAGATTGATGTGCAGCTAAAGGTGGTTTTAAACACAATTATTTTTTTCCCCCGTTACTTCGCATGCAGTCGACACAAATATTCCCAACAGACTAAGCCAGCTATTTCCGATAGATAATACAATATTGTTATCTAATTATTGCGTCCCTTTGTTTTCCTACTCTGTTGCTAAGAGACATTAACTCAAGTGTAAACTGGTGATTTAAAGGAGCGGTGTTGTCAGGTTCAGCTTAGCTTCTTTTATTGATGTATAACATGGAAAAAGGGTGTATACCACCAAATCAAATCTCATAGATGACAATAGTAACATATGTGACTAAAGCTCGATTGAGTGCTTGCGTTGCAGGATCGAACCACCTCAGTGGATCCATTCAACTGATTGAGTTTTTTCTCGTTCCAACCAGTGCACCACAACTGGTCAGAGGCCATGGTATGTGCTTGCCTGTCTGTGTGAAAGTGCATATAAAAGATATCTTGCTGCATTTGGAAAAATGTAGCGTTTTTCCTCTGTTGACTACGAGTCAAGAGTTACCAAATGTTTGATATCTAATAACCAATGGTTAATTAATCAATGTGCTCTAGTGGTATTGTTAAACAAAACAAGCACGGATATAAATACTACCACCCTTCACCCTTAAAGTGAATCAGAAAAAGTCGGGTGTGAAGCTGCTTATTTCAGAGATAACGGAAAGTGTCTATGACTACCCTTGTACCACACCACACCACACCACACTTTGCTAAAAGGGGGTTCACACACAGGTATCTATGCACACATGCATATACACAAACACAGCACACCACACCACACACCACACCACACCACACCAACAACACCACACCACACCACACCACACCTCACCACACCAACAACACCACACCACACCACACCACACCACACCACATACACACCAAATATCCTGAATCGATTACGCATGCACACATATAGTTATTTTCCTTTAAGTTAAAATGTAGCGGGTTTCCTCTAAAACTATATGTCAGAATTACCAAATGTTTGACATACATTAGACAATTGTGAAGAAATCATTGTGCTCTAGTAGTGTTGTTAAAAAAACAACCCCTCTTAATTTAGTCCTTTAAGCCATTAACTTGAAATAGTTTTGATAGAGTTGTTTCTCTTTAGGCAATTCACTTGATAAAAGTGTTTTGAAACAGGTGTTATTTATCAGTTGCAGCATATGTTGTTGTTGTTGTGAGAGTGTAGATCTTTTCTCATACTACACAAAACTGAATTATTAATTGCCCTTTAATGCATTAAATTCTTCATAAATATCCATAATTCTGTAAACATCTGGTGTCTTGTTTATTAAAGCACCTGTTGACGTTGTTGTAGGTGTGTATTTCCACGATAAATCATGTTTTATTTGTCAGGTGTTCGTATCTTTAAGAAATGATTCAAAAGAATACACAGTGAAAGGCTAAGCTGCTGTTAAATTGGACCACCAATATTTGTGCCCTTCCTACATCTGACCCATAAAACATTCTGTCATGGTTTTCTGTCCAGTACATGTACTTATAATAATTACTGTGTTCAGTTGAATGTGCAGTAATGAATAAATAATTAAAGGAAAAAAGGAAGGAAGTAACAGTTAAATGATATCAAAGAACAAATAAATAACATTGGTGACAAATAATATCATCATAAAATACATGGGAGAATTGTAATCGGGTTTGAATAAATCATGAAGAGGTCTTAATTGGGTATATCGTATGTCAAAATCGTAACTTCGGTTTTTTGTAATCGGTATTGCATAAATGATGAAGAGATCGTAATTGGGTATATCGTATGTCAAAATCGTAACTTCGGTTTATTGTAATCGGTATTAAGTAAATGATGAAGAGGTCCTAATTGGGTATATCGTATGTCAAAATCGTAACCGGTTTATTGTAATTCGGTTTGCATGAATCATGAAGAGGTCCTAATTGGGTATATCGTATGTTGAAATTGTAACTTCGGTTTATTGTAATCCGGATTGCATGAATCATGAAGAGGTCCTAATTGGGTATATCGTATGTTGAAATTGTAACTTCGGTTTATTGTATATGTCGCTATATATTTGACTGTATATACACTTTAAAAAATGGATGAATTAATGCATAAATGAAACAATCAATTGTTAAATTATATCCAAAGTCAAATGAAAATTATTCTGGCAAAACGATGGTATAAAGCCAAACCAACGTGACAATCCCTTTTTTTAAGTGCATATATACATTATTCCTCCATATAAATGTAAATTTACAAACACTGCATTTGTTATACATGGGTTTTCTAAACGGCTATTACAATGCTGTTACTGATGTCTCAAAATATACCTAACCTGAATCTGCATCTCATTAATGTACCTAATGAATATTCATCAGGTAATATGTGCATGACATCACATTTCTCATGCACTAATAGTGACTGTTATCTATCTGTGTATAAATGCGTGGATGTCAAGTTCCGGAATTGAATATTCATGTGAAAAAAAGGGAGTGGGGAGCACCCTCCACCAAAATAAAAAAATAAAATAATAAAAAATATAAATAATAATAATAAATAAAATAATAATAATAACCAATAATAAGTAAGTAATAAGTAAGCAAGTAAGTAAGTAAGTAATTATTTAAATAATAAAAATAATAATAATAAAAAAATTATATAAATAATAATAATAAATAAAATAATAATAATAACCAATAATAAGTAAGTAAGTAAGCAAGTAAGTAAGTAATTATTTAAATAAAAAATAAAATAAAAATAAAAAATAATAATAAATAAAATAATAATAACCAATAATAAGTAAGTAAGTAAGTAAATAAATAAAATAAAATAAAATAAAAGGCTGTGGTATGTACTACCCTGTCTGTGGGATGGTACATATAAAAGAACCCTTGCTGCTAATCGAAAAGAGTAGCCCATGAAGTGGCGACAGCGTTTTCTTCTCTCTATATCTGTGTGGTCTTTAACCATATGTCTGACGCAGGGGTGGGGAAAAGCCCTTTTTTCCCGGTCTGGGACCGATTCTCGATCTCTGAGACCGAAATTATTTTTTTAAAACGCGCGTTTGCCGGTCCCACTTTTGCCTTCTTGTCGGTCCAAAGCACCTGTCCATTTCTATTATGGAACAAATTCCTATCGGTCAAACGGACCGGCCAGCCCAGACATCGGTATCTCGTGCATGATTTAAAATAATAAATAAATAGTGGTCTGGTGTTTCAGACGTTTGTGATTTTAAAGTCTGCCTAAGTATATCGCCAGTCACTGAAGTCGGACCTACAGTAGTGTCAATCGACTGCCACTAGGCTAGACATTTGTCAAAGTCGCTGAGTCGGTCAAGAGATTACACAGACATTAACGATAGCACCATTCTTGGTTTAGAGAGCCATCAATGTATTACACTCCAATTAAAACAAAGGACCCAGAATTTGCAACTGGTTACAATCAACATCTGTCAACACCTGTGTACGGAGCTCTGTCAGGTCGAGTGTCCTAGTCCGAAGCAAGAGGCTTTTGTGCAATACAAACTGATTAAAATAGCATAAAATAAAATGAAATAATCTATAAATGTATTTATTGTTGACTGTTCAATGTAGTGTATCCAATAATTATAAAAGATTTTAAAATTAACAAAAGGTTTCCACCTTTTTTTTAACAAGTGGGAGTAAGCAGAACAGTCACATGTACTGTTATTTCAAGAGCCAGTAGAGGTCAAATTTCATCCAATCAGTGATGACGTTATTACTCTCTTTGTCTAAACATGTGCTAGCTCAGGCTGTCAAACGCTTCAACGGTGCCATCTTTTATTAATTTTCAAGATACAGTACTGAATACTCGTACTTTTTATACATACTTTTATTCCTTTTTTATATTATTTATTCTATTATATAAAATAAATACAATTTGTGGGGGGTTTTCACTGATCATGTGATTAATTTTTTTTTTTTTTTTTTTTTTTCATGTTAATTGTTTTGCGTTCATGATTCAAGATAAAAGTAAACAAATATCACTATGATTTTTAAAAAAAACTATTTGGCAAATATCTTTCTTTTTTTTTTCTTTTTTTTTGATGATATGCTTTGTTTATTTTATACAAGTTTTAGAATTAAAAAAACCCCAACATTTTGTTGAAATGAAACAGACTCGGTGATTCATTACAGGGGATTATTCCTTTAACACTTCCAGTACCTGTAAATGTCATACTACAGAGCTAGACATCCTTTTCTTTTGGTAAAAACATTAAAAATATTAAACTTGGCACAGTGCCAATCTTGTGACCAGTGTTCATTCACTTATCTACCTCCAGCATTTAAGAGTTCAAAAAAAATCCAAGACAGTTCTGATGAGGCAAGAAATTCATATCACCTGTTAGTATAAAAAAACCCAGCATCCGTTTTATTAACCATCTGTTTGCACTAGAAGCTTGGAAGAACATGATAATATATTCATGTGTTAACTGTCATAAGTACGCAGTAATTATTTTCATGCATTAAAGGTCATCAGTACACAGTAATTATATTCATGTGTTAAAGGTTGTCAGTACACCAATTATAGGGTTCAAATTTCACCACTGTACTGACGGCAATTGCTGTCGGTGCCCTCCCTATTTGCCATTATGCCCGTAAAATCTTAGTGTCAACGGCAAGAAAACTGCCGGGCTGCCTTACCTGGTTTGCCACTGTGCCCTTCAGAATATTTTTCTTTCTTAAAACCCAGCATTTTATTATTTAGAAATGACACAAAATGTAACATGAAAAATCACAAAATGTAACATGAAAAATCACATCTAGCGAGGTCAGACATGAAGTGACAAGTCAGTTATGCCAGGATGTAAAACAAAATATGCTAAAATGCCCATAACAATAACGTTATTTACAGCAGTTTAAGTTGATGACATTTATAAATATATTCTTTGTGACATACATATTAGTGATTTTAAATATCATATTAACCAATATATCTTTTCGACTGGGAAAGGTGATTGGGACTTGGCGGTCATGAACAAACTTCATTCTGTCTAGCCAGTCCTGGAAATGGCAGTCCTACAGGTGGTGCAGGAAGGATGAAGTAGTCTTGTGCTGTGCCCAGATATTTGACGCATTCATTTATTTTAACCCTCTGGTGCCCAAGGAGAACGAAACGACCGAGGGCAAATCTGGATAAGGGCGAAACGACATAATACCAGTGTACAGTTGACACTCCTGTGTTAATTTTTGAATTTTCATAAATTTGTATATACTTTTAATAATGTAGCACATTGAGCATTTAAGGAAAATGTAACATATATGCTATATGTTATTACTATTGTAAAATACATTATTATGACAATTATATCTGTATCAGAAATAAACATTAGAGTCCAAGACCATAAGGTGAAATAACATTTGTCTCAGAAACTTGATAGAAAATAAGTTGCCTTTGTGCCTCTCTTTTGAAGGAAAAGTTTGCCTACATGCCCCACCAACTTGCCTTGGTGCCCTAATTTTTGTTATTAAACCAAAGGCAACACTTGCCATGACCCCCCAAAATTGAAATTCGACCCCTGCAATTATATTCATGAGTTAAACAGTCCTTGGCTTTTGAAAAACCACGTTGAGTGAAAAACCATGGCGAGTGAAAAACCATGGCGAGTGAAAAATGGCACACCTCAAAAGGCTTAGTTGAGTAAAAAATTATACTCACCAAAATGCTACGGCAAGTGAAAACCGAGCATTATTAATTTATGGAGTAATTGGTACATGTAAATGTAGAGAGACATGTTGCAAAAAATAACCAACTAATTTTGGTTCATTAGTGTAATCTTGACCTTTTTTCCCCTTTCAGGAATGGAGTTATTAAAAAATGTTACGAGCCGTGCTATAGAAATATAATTATAACGTACACTGATGCAGACATAATTTGATACACACAATTATAGATACTTTTTGAGAGTCAGATGGTTTGATGAATGTGCAGCTAAACATGTAGGAATCGACTTATCTTGAATTTCATTATTGTGTACATCGAACATGATTAAGACAGCTGGGATGGAAAAAACCCACTGGTTCTGAGGAGGCGTTCAATTAGAACTATACGACCCAAGCATCTCAGGTGTGCACTACTGACTGAATTAGATCCCTCATATTATTAAAAAAAAAAAGTTTAATACCTCATTAAACATAGGGCTACAATTAGTTCAATTTTTAGTGTTGGTTGGGGCATTGACATTCACGTGGCATTTTTAATTCAACAATTACGCAACCAGTCTCCCTACTTCATCATTTTGTAACACGTCATTTGACCTACCAGTACCAGTTACGAACGGCTACGGCATATATGTCGTCACCGTTACGTTATTGATCTAGGACGGTCCCAATGTTATTGATAAAAAAAAATACACAAACTCTGAAAAAATCTGTCTTTACAAAGGATTTATTCTAAAGATGGGATGCTATAATAAAAATAATCTAAAAACAATAATAATTTTAGACACCATCAAAAATGCATAACAAGTTGTCAAGTAGACTAGTGGCGTGTTTGTGCAGCCAGAGTTCCAAGAGTAAAAATAATCTGACCCCGATCGCTCTGATTGGTCAATATGCCATAGAGTATACTACTCATCAAATCATGTTCTAGTCACATGGCTGTGACTTTCTAACAAATGTATGGAAATTTTACAAACAAAAATTAAATAGTCAGCTATGATCATTGATTACTGTTACTATATTTTGTACATTTATAAATATATAAATAACAGATGTACATTCATTAACCTCTGGTTGAAATAGAAATTTTTAAATGAAGTTTGATTTGATTTTTTTTTTTAAAGATATAAAAAGAAAAATAATAGACGTAAAAGCAATAAAAACTATTTGTAAATGAGACCTAGGTCTATTCCTACGTACCTGTTATCATTTATTTTCCTTCTTTTTATTATTCTGTCTACTTTTAAATTGTCTTTGTCAATATTTCATTTCTTTTTTAAAGAAACTAGAATGTTACATGCTTGCCATTTTTGGGACCTCAAGAAAGCTTTGTATGCTAACAGTTATAAACTAATCAAGACAAATTTACCCAGTTCGCTGATTTCTGTAACAAGTTCATTTGTGTAGGCTACAGAAGCCACTATTTAATTCAATTCCTTTTTTTTTCATAACTATATGAACAGTATAAATGAGTTAGCCTTATCAGACGTTGTGATCTATTACCTTACAAAAGTGGACTGTTTTGAATTAATAATAAATTAAATAGGCAAAGGAGTTTTGATCGGATTGGTACGTCTTCAAAGATGTCTATTAAACTAGTGTTTTCCAATTTTGCATAGCAAAGATAAGTACCAGTCATATATTAAAAGCTTGCATGGACGCTACTGTTCACGTCACACTTTTTTTCTGGTATTGTTAAACAAGTCTTTCATAAAGTAAATAGTAGCAGTCACTAGGCATACACAATTATTTTACTTGTGCTGTACGAGTGCGATCACACTCACGCACCTTAAAAGACAACATCTGGTTAAAGGTCACCAGTACACTAATTATATTCATGTTTTAAAAGGTCGACAATACACAGTAATTATATTCATGTGTTAAAAGGTCATCAGTACACAGTAATTATATTAATGTGTTAAAAGGTCACCAGTACACAGTAATTATATTCGTGTGTTAAAGGTCAGTATACACAGTAATTATATTCATGTGTTAAAAGGTTGTCAGTACACTAATTATATTCATGAGTTAAAGGTCACCAATACACAATAATTATATTAATATAATAAACATAATAAAACATTCATGAGTTAAATCTCATCAGGTCACTATAATAAATGAATATTTTAAAGGTCATCAGGTACGTAACTGTATTCATGTAATAAAGATCACCTGGTATGTATTCTAGCTGTTTTTCAATACTGTATAAGTTACATTGTGAAACCTGTCAAAATTGGACCTCCAGTAAACTGGAATTCTCTCAAAACCAGACGTTTCAATGGCCTTTTAAGAAAATTAATATATCAGTACAGAACACAGACTGTATAAAAAAGATTCCCTTAAAACCAAAGCTTTTACCATGGTTATCCAATTTAGAAGAGTTTCACTGTATATCCGTGATGCTAATTTTTATTGATCAGGATACACACCATCAAATCAGTTCCCATAGACGACAAAGCTAACATATTTCAATGTTTTCTTGACTTCACTTGATTTCCATTCGCGCTCGCTTGATGCACGGTCGGTCTAGGATTGATCCCCATCGGTGGGCCCAATGGGCTATTTCTCATTTCAGCCAGTGCACCATGGCTGGTATAGCAAATTCCGTGGTATGTGCTGTCCAATTTGTGGGATGGTGCATATAAACAGGTGCCTTGTTACTTATGGAAAAGACTATATGTCGGAATTACCAAATGTTTGACATCCAATATCCGATAATTAATATATCAGTATGCTCTAGTGGTGTTAACCAAAACAAAGGTTTTTTTAATTTCCATTGTTATATCCAGTTAGGGTTCAAGCACGCTGTCCTTGGCACACACCTCAGCTATCTGGACTGTGGGTTTCTTGACTCATATGTATGTGTGTGTGTGTGTTTTTGTCACAACCAGGGGTCGGGATGTAGCCCAGTGGTACATGGTCAGTCTGGGATCAATCCCTGTCCATGGGCCCATTGGGCTATTTCTCGTTCCAGCCAGTGCACCACGACTGGTATATCAAAGGCCGTGGTATGTACTACCCTGTCTGTGGGATGGTGCATATAAAAGATCCCTTGCTGCTAATCGAAAAGAGTAGCCCATGAAGTGGCGACAGCGGGTTTCCTCTCTCAATCTGTGTGGTCCTTAATCATATGTCTGATGCCACATAACTGTAAATAAAATGTGTTGAGTCCGTCATTAAATAAAACATTTCTTTCTTTGTTACTAATGGAAAAGACTACCCGGTATATGTTGGAATTACCAAATGTTTGACATCCTACAGTGTGCTCCAGTGGTGTTGTTAACCAAAACAAAGCTTTTTTTAATTTCCATTCTTATATCCAGTTAGGGTTCAACCACGTTGTCCTTGGCACACACCTCAGCTATCTGGACTGTGTGGGGTTTTTTTACTCGTGTGTGTGGGGTTTTTTTTGTCACTACCAGTATTCATTTTTTAATTATTATTTTCGTTTTACAGGTGGTGAGTGTGACCCAGCCTGCTATCAGCCGACGACCAACTCTCGACATTGTTGGGGGGCCGGGCCAGACATGTGTCAGAAACGTAAGTTACCGTATCATGCCTCGAAATTATAGCCTGCAAAATTAAAGCAGGACATACATTGTAGTGTTCGAGATTAAAAATTTTGGGCAGTATCCCAGCAGGATACTAACATTTCAAAATCTGGTGTCCCACCTGAGAATTTAGTATCCTACTTAAATAAAATTCATAAATAACATTGTAACAAACTTAAACGACACTGTTACAAACTTAAATTGTAACACACTGTGTTACTTAACTTCATCAGTCATTGTAACAAACTTAAACGTTACTTACTTCATCAGCCATTGTAACAAAAATAAACGACTGTAACTTCATCAGCCATTGTAACAAACTTAAACGACACTGTTACTTAACTTCATCAGCCATTGTAACAAACTTAAACGACACTGTTACTTAACTTCATCAGCCATTGTAACAAACTTAAACGACACTGTTACTTAACTTCATCAGCCATTGTAACAAACTTAAACGACACTGTTACTTAACTTCATCAGTCATTGTAACAAACTTAAACGACACTGTTACTTAACTTCATCAGTCATTGTAACAAACTTAAACGACACTGTTACTTAACTTCATCGGTAAATGATGACTTTCCTTGTTTCAGCAAAAAATAAAAACGCAGGATTAAAAAAATCAACAACATTATATAGTATCCCGGTGGGATACTCTGTTATTGAAGTCTGGTATCCAAAATTAAATTCTGGTATTCCTGGGTATATTAGGATACCATTAATCTCGAACACTGCATTGTATGTCAGAAATGTAAGTTACTGTAAATATTGAGTGGTGCCCCTTAAAACAGTAGTCCTATTGAATATGGAATTGTATAAACAGTATGCATGGGGATTAGTTTTTAAAATATGGTATGTGCTGTCCTGTCTGTGCAAAGAGCATATAGATATCCCTAGCTGCTAATGATAAAATGTGGCTGGTTTAATTCCTCTGAAGACTATGTGTCTGACATCCAACTGCCAGTGGTAAAAGGATCGAACCCCGTCGGTGGACCCATTGGGCTGTTTTTCGTTCCAGCCAGTGCACCACGACTGGTATATCAAAGACCGTCGTATGTACTACCCTGTCTGTGGGATGGTGCATATAAAAGATCCCTTGCTGCTAATTGAAAAGAGTAGCCCATGAAGTGGTGACAGCGGATTTCCTCTCTCAATATCAGTGTGGTCCTTAACCATATGTCTGACGCCATATAACCGTAAATAAAATGTGTTGAGTGTGTCATTAAATCAAACATTTCTTTCTTTCCAAATGCTAATGATTGATAAATCAATGTCCAGAAAATGTTAAAAAGTTCTGAAGTTTGGAACATGGATTTTCTGGAGTAGTCTACATAAATTAATATCGAGAGATCTATATTGTCTTTTAAATGCTGAGTTGTTATATTAAGTTTAGTTTCATCTCGTATGCATTAAACAAAAGAAGTAGTTCTAGAAATCCAGCAAGGGATCTTTTATATGCCCTATCCCACAGACAGGAAAGCACAGACCACAGCCTTTGTCCAGTTGTGGTACACTGGTTGGAACGCGGAAAAACCCAATCAACTGAATGGATCCACCGAGGTGGTTCAATCCTATGATGCAAGCACCCCAAGCGAGCTCTCAACCGACTGAGCTAAATCCTGCATATAAAAGATTCCTTGCTACTAATAGAAAAATATAGCGGGTTTCCTTTAAGACTATATGTCAAAATTACCAAATGTTTGACATCCACTACCTACTGATTAATAAATCAATGTGCTCTAGTGGTGTCATTAAACAAAATAAACTTTTAACTCTTTCTATTATGTAGAGTAAATTGTTTTAATATCTGCAAAAGGTGTCTTTAAATTGTTCTAACATGCCAATGATCTAAGGGGAATAACTCCATTTTCACTACGAGCACTATTCTGGGAGAGTTATAGCTCATTGCTCCACTTTTGACGGGTCTTACAATGTACATACATTAAAACAAATGGAAAATACATGCATGGCATTTATAAAACATTTATACAAGCGATATCATCTTAATAAATTCTGATGATTGATGAATCAATGTGCTCAAGTGGTGTCATTAAACAAAACATACACTTTCTTTCTTTCTTTGAAATTATTTTTCGTGCTTATATTCAATTCAGGTTCAAGCACACTGTCCTGAGCACACAACTTGGCTATCTAGGCTGTGTGTCCAGGACAGTGGGTTAGTTGTTAGTGGTTAGTGTGAGAGAAGAGGGTGTAATGGCCTTATACACCTACCCATTGAGTCGTTAAAACTCGCTCTGGGTGGGAGCCGGTACTGGGTTGAGAACCCTGTACCTACCAGCCTGTAGTCCGATGGTTTAACGTTCACGTTCAGATCAGTTTATCACAAACTTCATGTATAGGTAGTACTAAACCAAATAACTTCTGGCTGGGTCAAAGTTCGAGGTGCACCCAACTTTTGATAGAGAAGTGAACACCACAAGTCCTGTGATTGGTTATAAATGTGAGTTTGTTGGTTGTAAAAAATAATAGTTTCATCTGAGTAAAAATAAATTTGCAATTTTATTTCATCTAGTACCAATGTGTCAAGTAGCCATGTGCTTGAAACATGTATGGGGTACCTGCAAAAAAAAAGTACTCAAATTTTGTGTGGAACTAGGGTACTCACAGACGCTACCCATTATCTCAGAAACGAGCAGCTTGACCCCCAATTTTTTCTGATTCACTTTAAGTGTGAGGGGTGGTAGTATTTATATCCGTGGCGTGTATGTCGATTGATACGCTGCAGGTAGGAGTTTTAGCCACATATGTTACTATTGTCATCTATGGGATTTGATTTGGTAGTATACACCCTATAAGCCCTAGGTCATTGAAACTTGGTTCGTAGTTGCACCTGTGGACGTTCATCACAGTGCTCTGAAAATGCTTTATGGTAGGCAGGACATTTAATTCTACAGAATTCTTCTTTTTAATATTATCTCTTTTATTTTGGCAGTAAGCCAAGGCGAAGAGTGTGCAGGGTCATGTGACGGCCGTTGCTATGGGAAACTGCCAAATCAGTGCTGCCATGCTGAATGTGCGGGTGGTTGCAGTGGACCAAAGAAAACCGACTGTTTAGTAAGTTCACATAGGTCCCACCTCATACCACTGGAAGAAAACCGACAGTTTGGTGAGTTCACATAGCTCCACCTCATACCACCAAAGAAAACCAACTGTTTGGTCAGTTCACATAGTTGAGGCTCAAAGACTGGTGGTTATGGGATTCATGCCATACCACTATGATGTAATTTGATAAATATTATTGGGTTCCCTGTTTCTAAGTTTTATTTGTTTCTTGGCAGATGTTGACGTTTAAGGTGAGTTATCACTCTCGCTCACCATCACTCACCTCAGACTAGATCAAGGAGAGTGATTTTTAGCTCGCCTTAGCATGTGAATTTATATGGTATTTATATGTAAATCTTTTTAATGGCTCACTATTATCTAAATTATTATTGTTGTTGTTGTTATTGTTATTATTGTTATAATTAGTAAGAAGGCCTCATGGGAAAATAGTCTAGAACAAATTGAGATATCTTCTATAAATAAAGATTTTATTATTATTATTATTATTATTATTATTATTATTATTATTATTATTATTATTATTATTATTATTATTATTATTATTACTACTACTAATAGTAGTAGTATTATTATTACTATTATTATTATTAATATATATATTTTTTTAGTATTACAATTACTATTATTATTTATTATTATTATTATTATTATTACTACTACTACTATTACAATACTATTACTATTACTTTTTTATTATTATTATTTTTTTTTTAATTTATTATCATACCACTCCAGTCAATGTTTTTCATGGAGAGATCAGTCTATTGTATTAATAAATAAATACTTGATTTAAAAAACCAGAAAAAACATGTACTAGAAAAGTTGGTCATGGCTGCATGCTTGTATTTAATATTAAATTAAAATGACAGATAGTTTTGAAAACATTGCATACAGATAATTCTTGAGGAACACTCCCCTTTCCCTTTCCTCCTCCCCCTCTCCTTCCCCCTCCCGGGTATTTAAGTTTGTAGAGCATTAGGCCTACATATTTGTTGACTGATCATTTGTGGTTAATCTCAAAGTTGGCAAAATCAACATCATTAAATCATTTACCTGTTCATTTATAATTTATATATATATATATATTTTTTTTTTTTCAGGCATGCCGAAATTTCATGAATGACAGAGCATGTGTGCCGTACTGCCCCCAACAGTACAAATATGACCTTGACCTCGACAAGATGGTGCCCAATCCAGACGCCAAGTATACTATTGGTTCTCTCTGTGTGAAAAAATGTCCAGGTAAAAACAATTTTTGTTGTTGTTGTTGTTGTTGTTTGTGTAGGGTCTTTTAATAGGTAGACAGAGGTTTGTTTACAAGGTGTGATGTGGTTGATTTTGTAGATCTTTATTTGGGAAAGACGCGAGATGTAGCCCAGTGGTAAAGCACTCGCTTGATGTGCGTTCAGTTTGGGATCGATCCCCTTCAGTGGGCCCATTGGGTTAATTTTCGCTCCAGCCAGTGCACCACGACTAGTACATCAAAGGCCGTGGTATGTGCTATCCTGTCTATGGGATGGTGCATATAAAAGATCCCTTGCTGCTAATCAAAAAGAGTAGCCCATGAAGTGGCGACAGCGGGTTTCCTCTCTCAATATCTCTGTGGTCCTTAACCATATGTCTGACGCCATATAACCATAAATAAAATGTGTTGAGTGCGTCGTTAAATAAAACATTTCCTTCCTTCCTTCTTATTTGAGAAATAATATAAAGACTAGAATTCTCAAAAGCGATTTCTCTTATTTTTAACTGTTTATGAATCAATGCAGTTTTTCAGTGTTTGACAGATGTTTCAGAAAGTCACTAGTCACACACACTGACATTTTCAACAAGAACATGTATTTACTGTGCAATGTTAAGGTCAATGACAGTCACTTTTCGCACCCTTGTTTTGGTTTCGTACACAATACATATAGCATATCTTGCTGTAATTTCATGTGAAATCCATATTTCGTAAAAGGTACACTTTTTTAATCACAACCGGCCTAGGTGGCGTCGTGGCAGGCCATCGGTCTACAGGCTGGTAGGTACTGGGTTCGGATTCCAGTCGAGGCATGGGATTTTTAATCGAGATACCGACTCCAAACCCTGAGTGAGTGCTCCGCAAGGCTCAATGGGTAGGTGTAAACCTCTTGCACCGACCAGTGATCCATAACTGGTTCAACAAAGGCCATGGTTTGTGCTATCCTGCCTGTGGGAAACGCAAATAAAAGATCCTTTGCTGCCTGTCGTAAAAAAGAGTAGCCTATGTGGCGACAGCGGGTTTCCTCTAAAAACAGTGTCAGAATGACCATATGTTTGACGTCCAATAGCCGGTGATAAGATTAAAAAAATCAATGTGCTCTAGCGGCGTCGTTAAATAAAACAAACTTTACTTTACTGTTTTTTTTAATCACAAGATTTTTTTCAAACACATTCAGGTGCATTAGTAATGGTCAAACAAAAAAAATTCAATAGGAATTTTGCATTAGAATGTTTTCATAATTCCTAAAACGGAAACGTCATGTACTCAATTTATGGTTATTGTAAGGAGATGCAAAGTGATGTCATTGATATACTGGCGTCATTCAAATTCAGAAGTAGCTATATTATTACAATGCCTTCGCCACATTAAAATAAAAACTGGTCGAATAACCTATAACAAGCAGACAACGCTGTTTACAGGTCGGTATTATTATTTTTTCATAATTCTAGACAAAATATTAAGTTTAAATTTTAAAAGATGAAAGAAATAAAAAGTACCTGTTGTCAAATATATCGTATCAAAAAATTACTATTGGATATGCTATATTTATTGTGTACGAAGCCAAAACAAGGGTGTGAAAAGTGACTGCCCAGGGCCCCCGTTCCACGAAGTGATCTTAGCCCTACTATTGTCGTAAATACATACCATCGAGACCTTAAATGTTTTCTACGATCGTCAGCCCATTCAACGACGCAGCGTAGCTTACTATCGTAAATTACTGTGAAAATTTACAATTGGTACGAAACAGTTGTAAGCCACTAACGTAGCTGTCAAATGGCAGTTAGATGATTATTTGATAATTTTATAAGAAGGATACTAACTCTTTGTGTAAAAATGGATCTAATATATACCAAATACCTTTTATGAAACTCTGTGATCGATGAAAAACAGTCTAGGCCTAACTACCTTCACACAAAAATAAGGGAGATAACTCTCATGTCTTATGCATTCGGCAATTATCGCTTACCGAATAAATTGACAAAGTTACTTCATGGTTGTCCCATACCAATGAATACATCCAACATGTCCCGAAAAGTCGGTAAACAATTTATTATTTAACTAATTCGCACTTCTTTGCAAAGAATCTATTAATAATTAAAGGGGCACTTACGACTACCGTAAGGTTGCTTTGTGGAACAGCTGTAAAGTTTACGGTGCCAGTTGTAAAACTCACATTAAATCACTACAAATTCGTTCATGGAATGGGGCCCTGGGACCTTAGATGAAAACTGTTAAAATGTTGCACCGAGTTTGCTGCCACTGTAAAACTAAATGTAACACTGTTACCATGGTAGCAATCTGAGGATTTCCTTTCATCAGTTTAGGGTAGCCAAGACATTGATTAATTCAAATGTCGAATATTCCTGTTTGGTGTTTTTAGATCATCTGCTGTTGGACCGTGGCGCCTGTGTCAGGTCATGTCCGGAAGGAAAGACACAGTCGGCCAATAACACGTGTGAGCCGTGTGTAGGAGCCTGCCCGCGAGGTAAGCCTTGTTTGCAAAGACCACCTGTCTTAAGCAAACACTTGTGTTAGAAGACCACCTGTCCTAATTATTGTAATATAATATGAATGAAGAAAATACACAATTGGCTAACAACAAATATCAGCTCTCCCTCCCTTCTTCAATCTCTCTTGTCTTCCCTCCTTCCCTCCAACCTTCTGTCTTCCTCTTACCTCTGCTTCTCTCTCTCCCTCTCACTTGCTCTCTCTCTCTCTCTCTATCTCTCTCTCTCTCTCTCTCTCTCTCTCTCTCTCTCTCTCTCTCTCTCTCTCTCTCTCTCTCTCTCTCTCTCTCTCTCTCTCTCTCTCTCTGTCTGTCTGTCTGTCTGTCTCTGTCTGTCTCTCTCTGTCTCCTCTTTCTCTGTTTCTTTGTCTCTCTCTCTCTCTCTCTCTCTCTCTCTCTCTGTCTGTCTGTCTGTCTGTCTGTCTGTCTGTCTCTCTCTCTCTCTCTCTCTCTCTCTCTCTCTCTCTCTCTCTCTCTCTCTCTCTCTCTCTCTCTCTCTCTCTCTCTCTCTCTCGCTCTCTTTTTCCATCATTTCACATGTAATACTATACAAGTAGCCATAATCTACAATGGGCTGGGCTATCTTTAAACAAACATTCCTTTCTTTGACTGTGTTGTTGTTGTTGTTTATTTCAGCATGTCGGGGTTTGAGCGATGACGACTTCATCAATGCTCACAACATCAACAACTTCTCTGAGTGCACGTCTGTCGATGGCAACATCAGAATTCTCAGAACTACGTTTCGCGGGTAAACAAAACATATTGACAGACTGATGGTTAAAGCGGTTAAAGTTTTTAAACACTTAAGGCATATTTTTCACTGTTAGATTATCCATTACCGTACAACCGAAGTGTTTCTGATCATCCTAGTGTTTTTTAATACCACAAAATGCATTTTCATATTTTAAAAAATGCACATGTGTCTGAGAAGTAACAGTTATTCCTTTCTCTTCTTTTCCTTTGTTATTAAAATATCACCAAATATAACTATATTTCAAAACACTCAGGTGTCATTAAACCAACATTCCTGTCTCTTCTTTTCCTTTGTTATTAAAATATCACCAAATATAACTATATTTCAAAACACTCAGGTGTCATTAAACCAACATTCCTGTCCTTTCTTTTCCTTTGTTATTAAAATATCACCAAATATAACTATATTTCAAAACACTCGGGTGTCATTAAACCAACATTCCTGTCCTTTCTTTTCCTTTGTTATTAAAATATCACCAAATATAACTATATTTCAAAACACTCGGGTGTCATTAAACCAACATTCCTGTCCTTTCTTTTCCTTTGTTATTAAAATATCACCAAATATAACTATATTTCAAAACACTCGGGTGTCATTAAACCAACATTCCTGTCCTTTCTTTTCCTTTGTTATTAAAATATCACCAAATATAACTATATTTCAAAACACTGAGGTGTCATTAAACCAACATTCCTGTCCTTTCTTTTCCTTTGTTATTAAAATATCACCAAATATAACTATATTTCAAAACACTCGGGTGTCGTTAAACCAACATTCCTGTCCTTTCTTTTCCTTTGTTATTAAAATATCACCAAATATAACTATATTTCAAATCACTCGGGTGTCATTAAACCAACATTCCTGTCCTTTTTTTTCCTTTGTTATTAAAATATCACCAAATATAACATGCTGAGGTGTTCTTTAAACACACATTTCATTGTTTTGTTTTCCAGAGATGAGCACCGCAACATCCCTCCGCTTCACCCGAGTAACCTTACTGCACTGAAGGATATCCGCGAGATATCGGAGTATCTTGTCATCCAATCAGAAACCGATGATTTCACCGACTTGTCCTTTCTGTCCAATCTGGAAATCATCCACGGTCGAGCTTTATCGTAAGTATATTTCAGTCTCAGGATATCAGTGGGTTTCCATCAAACAATAATATAAATAGTTCAGTCTCAGGATATCGATGGGTTTCCATCAAACAATAATATAAATAGTTCAGTCTCAGGATATCGATGGGTTTCCATCGGAGAATAATATAAATAGTTCAGTCTCAGGATATCGATGGCTTTCCATCGGACCAGCCTCGGTGGCGTCGTGACAGGCCATCGGTCTACAAGCTGGTAGGTACTGGGTTCGGATCCCAGTCGAGGCATGGGATTTTTAATCCAGATACCGACTCCAAACCCTGAGTGAGTGCTCCGCAAGGCTCAATGGGTAGGTGTAAACCACTTGCACCGACCAGTTTTCCATAACTGGTTCAACAAAGGCCATGGTTTGTGCTATCCTGCCTGTGGTAAGCGCAAATAAAAGATCCCTTGCTGCTAATCGGAAGAGTAGCCCATGTAGTGGTGACAGCGGGTTTCCTCTCAAAATCTGTGTGGTCCTTAACCATATGTCTGACGCCATATAACCATAAATAAAATGTGTTGAGTGCGTCGTTAAATAAAACATTTCTTTCTTTCTTTGCTTTCCATCGGAGAATAATATAAATAGTTCAGTCTCAGGATATCGACGGGTTTCCATCAGAGAATAATATAGTTTAGTCTCAGGATATCGACGGGTTTCCATCAGAGAATAATATAAATAGTTTAGTCTCAGGATATCGATGGGTTTCCATTGGAGAATAAAATAAATAGTTCAGTCTCAGGATATCGACAGGTTTCTATCAGCAAATAGGGGCGGGACGTAGCCCAGTGGTAAAGTGCTCGCCTGATGTGCGGTTGGTAGGAGATTTGTGGGGCCAGGTAAGGGACATGTATTGCTTTAGCAGTACCCTCAGAATGCTTGTTTAACTTTTAGACCTTTTATTTCCAGTTATGGAAACGCACTGAGTATTATGATGACGTCACTGGAGCGACTAGAGTTGACCACGCTGCGAATCGTTAAGTATGGCGACATCACGATCGCAGCCAATCGCAAGCTGTGTCTGGTAGACAGAGTGAACTGGAGTAAAATCCTCTACAGTCCGAAACAGAAAGTGAACATCAAAGGCAACAGAAACCAGACGGAGTGTGGTCAGTGAAATAAATAAATTAATTAATTAAATAAATAATTACAATTAATTAATTAGTTAATAAACTGAAAGTGAACATCCGAGACAACAGAAACCAAACTAAAGTGTGGTGAGTCATTATATAAATAAATAAATTATAAATTAAATAAGCAAGCAAGCAAATAAAATATTTAGAACAAGCAAGCAAGCTAATAAAATATTTAACATCCAAGACAACAGAATGCAAACTGAATGTGGTGAGTGAACATAAAAGAAATGTAAATAGACAAAATTGATTTTGATAAATGAATTAACCTGTAGTTGTGTTTGCATTTTGCATTAGTATTTTAAAACTGATCTAATAATATGGAGAAATGAGATTGTGAATTTATTCCAACTACATGTATAGTAACTGTTGTGTTTCTATTTTACACTAGTAACTAATGAGGTCAGATTGTATCTTTAATGACGGCCGAGACTATAGTAACTGTATTTTGCACTAGTAACTAATGCAGTCAGATTGTATCTTTAATGACGGCCGTGACTATAGTAACTGTATTTTGCACTAGTAGCTAATGAGGTCATATTGTATCGTTAATGACGGCCGTGACTATAGTAACTGTATTTTGCACTAGTAGCTAATGCAGTCAGATTGTATCGTTAATGACGGCCGTGACTATAGTAACTGTATTTTGCACTAGTAGCTAATGCAGTCAGATTGTATCGTTAATGACGGCCGTGACTATAGTAACTGTATTTTGCACTAGTAGCTAATGCGGTCAGATTGTAACTTTAATGATGGCCATGACTATAGTAACTGTATTTTGCACTAGTAGCTAATGCGGTCAGATTGTATCTTTAATGACGGCCGTGACTATAGTAACTGTATTTTGCACTAGTAGCTAATGCGGTCAAATTGTATCTTTAATGACGGCCGTGACTATAGTAACTGTATTTTGCACTAGTAACTAATCAGTGTTTGAGATTAAAAATTTTGGGCAGTATCCCAGTTGGATACTAACATTTCAAAATCTGGTATCCCACTTGAAAATTTAGTATCCCACTTAAATGAAATTCATAAATAACATAACAAACTTGGACGACATTGTTCTCGTTCCCAGTCTATTGCTATGTTGCTATTGCTCCAGTGTAGCATTAGACTGGGTGCGAGCATGAAAATATTGCTACTCAACTTTACCAGTAAATGATGATTTTCACTGTTTCAGCGAAAAATAAAAACGCAGGATTAAAAAAACCCAACATTATATGGTATCCCAGTGGGATACTGGGTTATTGAAGTCTGGTATCCAAAATTACATTCTGGTATCCCCAGGATATCGGGATACTGTTAATCTCGAACACTGCTAATGCGGTCAGATAGTATCTTTAATGACGACCGTGTCTGTTTTTAGTGAAGGAGAACATTGTGTGCGATGCGGAGTGCAAGGACGGATGCTGGGGGCTAGGGCCCGACATGTGCGTTAACTGTAAACACCTGCAGCTAGCCGGAGAGAGGAAATACTGTGTGGCGTCGTGTTCGGACGTCTCCGGATATTACCAGGACAACTTCAGCATGTGTCAGATGTGTAACGTGCAGTGCAATGGAAGCTGTCGCGGTCCAGTGAGTTTATTGTTAAAGGGGCAGTATCAGAGTTGTATAATGACAAAAATACGGTTTCACAATTTTGGGGTCTCCTGTTTACGAAGTAAAAAGGCAATGTGCATGTATTACTTTTCTGACTTGGGGCAGGGACATATCCCAGTGGTAAAGCGCTCACCTGATATGCGTTTAGTCTTGGTTTGATCTCCATCAGTGACTTATAGTGCCCTACGCCTGGTATATCAAAGGTTGTGGTATATGTTATCCTACCTTATTACCCCAGCGGTCACTCATAACAGGGAAAATATTTTTCATATTTTCTCAGTGAGAAATATTCTGCATTGGTCTAACGAACAATACTATTGGACAATTTGACACTCACAAACCAATGACCGTGTCGGTACTAAATATGACGTCATCACGATTTGGCAAACACAAAATGACGTCATGTAGTTTAAAGAGTTTGCGTTTACGGCTCTCTATTTTTGGTGTTAAATTTATAACAAAATGTCATTTTAATGCAATTCCTTATAAATTTTGTAGCAGAATAAAGAACACTTGGTTTTTTAGAATATTTTTATGAACGTGATTAAATTACAAAGTTATAGCAATTCTCAGAAAAGTGCACAAAGTGGTTTACATCGTTTCTATACAGGTTGGCCTTTTGTGCATGTGCATCGAAAATAAAGGGTTCTGGAGAAAAAGTAGCTGAGGTAATAAATAGAATAACAAACTCGGTACCAGTCAGTATCAAATTTATGTCCCTTGTGAAATAATTTTCATTTGTCACTCACTAAAGCTCGTGACAACTGAAAATTATTTCACTCGGGACATAAATTTGATAATAACTGGTAACTCGTTTACTATCCTCTATATATGTCTGACGTCATATAACCGTAAATAAAATGTGTTGAGTGCGTCGTTAAATAAAACATTTCCTTGTATTCTCAGTTATGTTTTTTGTTTTGTTTTCTAGGACAGTTCCGATTGCTTTTCATGTCGTAATGTGACGATGATTCGACCGGGCAAGAGTAACGCATGTCTTGCCGTTTGTCCGGACATGTTCTTCCCCGACGACGATAAAATCTGTCGGTCATGTTACAACGGGTGTGCAGAAGGGTAAGTTGTTTATTATTTAATACGTATTTTAGGAAGGAAGGATAAATTATTTAACGTGCACATTCAGAGCAAGCTGTTGTAGCGAAGGCCTACAAGTACTTGTATATTACTCTCTATTTCTCCGTTATTTTCAGATGTACGGGCCCCGACACGGAGGTGGCGAAGGGTGGCTGTAACTCGTGTTCTATCGGGATCCGTAAACCAGACAACCACATCTACTGTCTACAGCACGACACGGACTCGTGTGAGGACGGATACTACCTACAGTCCATGTCATTCACAGACATCGGACCAATGGCCGGCAAAAAGGTTGGTGGGAGTTTACGAAGACGTATCCAGATCAAGGGCATGCTGTCATCAAGGGCATGGTGGGTGGGGGGTGGAGGGAAGTGTCACGTGAATGCCACCTCCAGTTGAAGCTAAAACATTTTTTTTTACAGTGCAGTATTATGTTATTCGTATTGGTGTCCAGGCAAAATGTAGCCAAAAAGGTCTACTATAGTCCATCCCATCCTCTTACAAAAATGATTTTTGTAAATATTTTCATTTTCGATTGACAAGAAGAAAAGTAAAATTGTTTTGGAAATAGCACAACAATACTATTTTTGTGTTCAATTTAGAAAACAGTCTGCTCATAAATAAATAAATTGTAGTAAATTTCATAGTATGAAAAGAGGCATTCCCCGTGGGAGGACTATAGGTTCACTTTCGAACTCCCCCTCCAGTCCAGACCACACTAAGCCCCTGTAGGACTGTGAAGGAATTTTATAGCAATAATAATTAGAATTGTAAAAGTCTGTTTTTAGTGCTGACTTTCAAATGGGTTACCACACACGGTGCATATTTTGATGCCTGTAAATTGTTTAATTTTTAAATCGATCAAACATCGGAACTATGTGAACATAAGGTGCACTTATAATTAACCTGATTTTAAGGTTAATGTAATCCAAATAGTTTTATTTTGTGATCGGTGAACCTTATCATAAGATCAGTCTAATTTTTAAATCCATGTTAATTTCATGAAACATTCAAATTGGGTAGTTTTGGTTTTTTATCTTTGAACAATAGGTGTTGCATATGTAACGGTCCAGAGTTCACTACTGCATATTGTTCTATTTTCAGATCTGTGAACGATGTCACAAGTTGTGAAATAACAGCCCCAGTGTTCACTACTGCATATTATTCTATTTTTAGATCTGTGAACTGTGGCCCCGGTATTCACTACTGCATATTGTTCTATTTTTAGATATGTGAACTGTGGCCCTGGTATTCACTACTGCATATTGTTCTATTTTTAGATCTGTGAACAGTGACACAAGTTATGTCATAACAGCCCCAGTGTTCACTACTACATATTGTTCTATTTTTAGATCTGTGAACTATGGCCGCGGTGTTCACTACTGCATATTGTTCTATTTTTAGATCTGTGAACTATGGCCCCGGTGTTCACTACTGCATATTGTTCTATTTTTAGATCTGTGAACTATGCCCCCCGCCCCCCCCCCCCCCGGTGTTCACTACTGCATATTGTTCTATTTTTAGATATGTGAACTGTGGCCCTGGTATTCACTACTGCATATTGTTCTATTTTTAGATCTGTGAACTATGACCTCGGTGTTCACTACTGCATATTGTTCTATTTTTAGATCTGTGAACTATGGCCCCGGTGTTCACTACTGCATATTGTTCTATTTTTAGATCTGTAAACCATGTCACAAGTTAAGTCGCACCTGTAACGGCCCCAGTGTTCACTACTGCATATTGTTCTATTTTTAGATCTGTAAACCGTGTCACAAGTTAAGTCGCACCTGTAACGGCCCCAGTGTTCACTACTGCATATTGTTCTATTTCTAGATCTGTGAACCGTGTCACAAGTTAAGTCGCACCTGTAACGGCCCCGGTGTTCACTACTGCATATTGTTCTATTTCTAGATCTGTGAACCGTGTCACAAGTTAAGTCGCACCTGTAATGGCCCCAGTGTTCACTACTGCATATTGTTCTATTTCTAGATCTGTGAACCGTGTCACAAGTTAAGTCGCACCTGTAACGGCCCCAGTGTTCACTACTGCATATTGTTCTAGTTCTAGATCTGTGAACCGTGTCACAAGTTATGTCGCACCTGTAACGGCCCCAGTGTTCACTACTACATATTGTTCTATCTTTAGATCTGTGAACCGTGTCACAAGTTATGTCGCACCTGTAACGGCCCCAGTGTTCACTACTGCATATTGTTCTATCTTTAGATCTGTGAACCGTGTCACAAGTTGTGTCACACCTGTAATGGCCCCAGTGTTCACTACTGCAACGAGTGCGTGAAATTCAGTGACGGTGGAATCTGCGTGGCGGAGTGCCAGGGTTTCAAGTACCCGAACAACGAGACCAAGCAGTGCATGCAGTGTCACCAGGAGTGTCGTAGTAGTTGTGATGGGCCCGGCAGTACTCACTGCTTCGCGTGCACCAACATGAAGGTTTACCTTAACCCAGACGGAATCAGGGTAAGTAGAGAATCAAGGAAAGTGATAAGGGCAGACCTAGTATTAATCAATGGGGTAGGGTGGGTGTGTTTGTTACAGATATATAACTTAGTGTGATGGGCCCGGCAGTACTCACTGCTTCGCGTGCACCAACATGAAGGTTTACCTTAACCTAGACGGAATCAGGGTAAGTAGAGAATCAAGGAAAGTGATAAGGGCAGACCTAGTATCAGTTGGGGTGGGGGGGGGGGGGGTATTTGTTACAGATATATAACTTAGTGTGATGGGCCCGGCAGTACTCACTGCTTCACGTGCACCAACATGAAGGTTTACCTTAACCCAGACGGAATCAGGGTAAGTAGAGAATCAAGGAAAGTGATAAGGGCAGACCTAGTATTAATCAATGGGGTAGGGTGGGTGTGTTTGTTACAGATATATAACTTAGTGTGATGGGCCTCGCAGTACTCACTGCTTCGCGTGCACCAACATGAAGGTTTACCTTAACCCAGACGGAATCAGGGTAAGTAGAGAATCAAGGAAAGTGATAAGGGCAGACCTAGTATTAATCAATGGGGTGTGTGTTTGTTACAGATATGTAACTTAGTGTGATGGGCCTCGCAGTACTCACTGCTTCGCGTGCACCAACATGAAGGTTTACCGTAACCCAGACGGAATCAGGGTAAGTAGAGAATCAAGGAAAGTGATAAGGGCAGACCTAGTATTAATCAATGGGGTAGGATGGGTGTGTTTGTTACAGATATATAACTTAGTGTGATGGGCCCGGCAGTACTCACTGCTTCGCGTGCACCAACATGAAGGTTTACCGTGACCTAGACGGAATCAGGGTAAGTAGAGAATCAAGGAAAGTGATAAGGGCAGACCTAGTATTAATCAATGGGGGGTGTGTTTGTTACAGATATGTAACTTAGTGTGATTGGCCTCGCAGTACTCACTGCTTCGCGTGCACCAACATGAAGGTTTACCTTAACCCAGACGGAATCAGGGTAAGTAGAGAATCAAGGAAAGTGATAAGGACAGACCTAGTATTAATCAATGGGGTAGGGTGGGTGTGTTTGTTACAGATATATAACTTAGTGTGATGGGCCCGGCAGTACTCACTGCTTCGCATGCACCAACATGAAGGTTTACCTTAACCCAGACGGAATCAGGGTAAGTAGAGAATCAAGGAAAGTGATAAGGGCAGACCTAGTATTAATCAATGGGGTAGGGTGGGTGTGTTTGTTACAGATATATAACTTAGTGTGATGGGCCCGGCAGTACTCACTGCTTCGCGTGCACCAACATGAAGGTTTACCTTGACCTAGACGGAATCAGAGTAAGTAGAGAATCAAGGAAAGTGATAAGGGCAGACCTAGAATTAATCAACGGGGTGGGGTGTTACAGATATATAGCTTAGTGTGGTGGTGGGTGCGATGGACCTCGCAGTACTCACTGTTTCTCATGCACTAACATAAAGGTTTACCTCAACCCTGACGGAATTGGGGTAAGTAGATAAACGTAGCAGGGGTGGGTTTAGGGGTGGCTGAGTTTGTATAGGGATTGTGAGATGGGCTTGTTTCACACAGGTGTATCTTGATCCAGATGCAAACAGGGCAAGTAAAGAAATCGAGCATGACCAGGAAACAGATCTGCCATTGACCAATGTGGGAAACTTCTAGAGGCTGATTAGGGCCAGATCCAGAATTTATCAATGGGGGTGGGGGGGGGGGGTAATCAAGAGAGTTACTGGGATCAGATGGGGGTGGGAGGGGAGGTGGGATGGATGAGAAAGGACATGCCATATTTATTTAGATGCAGAAACAAACATGGTTAGTCAAGATGATGTTGAGGGGCAGATCTAACATTGACTACCGGTGGGGGAGCTGAGGCCATGGGGACATGCTGGGTTTACTAAGATGCACACAGACACAGCTACGGTAAATAGAGAATGGTAGCAGGCATGAATTAACAAATAAATCAGTGTGCTCTAGTGGTGTTGTTAAACAAAACAAATTCTCTTTTTTTTCTTCAGTTTAACTGCACTCCGGAATGCCCTGAATCTCTGCCCTACCAGGTGAGTGACTCCAACATCGACGGCACAACAACACACACTGTCTGCGCCGACGCCAAACATCCTGAGGTTGTCGCCAAACTGAGGAAGAATGCAGAGTAAGTGTTTTCCCATTCCAACCAGTTGTCTGGGATTGGTATTTGTGCTGTATTAACAGTCATCTGTTTTAGATTAGACTAATCTGTGGTATTCCTAGTAGTGGTCCAAGACGGGTATATAAAAGTGCGTGGTATGTGCTGTATTAACAGTCATCTGTCTTAGAGTAGACTAATCTGTGGTATTCCTAGTAGTGGTCCAAGACGGGTATATAAAAGTGTGTGGTATGTGCTGTATTAACAGTCATCTGTCTTAGAGTAGACTAATCTGTGGTATTCCTAGTAGTGGTCCAAGACGGGTATATAAAAGTGTGTGGTATGTGCTGTATTGATAATCATCCTTTCTAGATTAGACTAATTTGAGGTATTCCATTTCAAGTAGTGGTTCTAGATGGGTGTATAAAAGTGTGTGGTATGTACTGACATGTAACTCATCTATCTATAATGGCCCTATATCCAGTTAATGTGTCAGATTTTGTGGATTTTGTTGATTTCAGAAGATTTGTTACAGTGTAATATGACTGTAATCTAGCTGTACAGAACAAGACTTAATGGCTTATAAGCCAGTGCACCACAACTGGTATATGAAAGGCTGTGGTATGTGCTATCCTGTTTGTGGGATGGTGCATATTAAAGATCCCTTTCTACTAATGGACAAATTTGACGAGTTTTCTCTCTAAGACAGTATGTCAGAATTCCCAAATGTTTGACATCCAAATCAATGTGCTCTAGTGGTGTCGTTAAACAAAACAAACTCTAACATGGCTTATAAGCACATTGCAATTTTGATATTCCTGAGTTATTTATGCAAAGATTATGCATAGGATCAATTAATGTATAGTCATTTATAACAAATAAATATAAAAAATAGTGAAATATCGAACATGTATGATATACATGTAAGTATCTTTAATTTTGTTACCTTTTGTATAGCTAACTGAAACTTGAATTTCAGTTTTGTTCAGTATTGTGTCGCGATTCGCTATGCATGTTACAGAGGTAGCTACACAATTTTCAAACATTAAACAGTAGTTGCTAATCAATTTTTAATTGTCTAGAAATATCACAGATCAATATTTTTATAACAAAATGTTCCCGTCATTTTGGGGCCCAGCTTATTCACTGCTCCATAATTCTTTTTACTAGGGAAGAAAAGAAGAAAATAGGAATAATCTCTGGTGCTGTTATTGGTGGTCTCTTCCTGGTTGGTATTGTCGTTGTCGCGTTCGCGTACCACTGGCACAAGAGAGCTAAGGCCCAGGAGAAGACGGTCGCTCTAACTGCCAAACTGTCTGGTTACGAGGAAACCGAGGTATTTTCATGTCCGTGAATGCTAAGTAACAGAGTAGTTAATATTAATATTATTTAGACACTGGCACCTACATGTGTGTGTGTATTCCATGTCAATTATTTATATTTTAGCCACTGACACCTACCTGATGAATATTTATAATTACATTTACACCTACCTGATGAATATTTATAATATAATTATACATACATGTACCTCATGAATATCAGTAATATATATTTCCTTCTACCTTATGAATATTTATAATATATTTTATATCTACCTCATGAATATTTATATATTTCTTCCTATCTCATGAATATGTATGATGTATTTTTTGCACCTACCTCATGAATATTTATAATAAAATTACACCTACCTCATGAATATTCAAAATATATTTGCACCTACCTCATGAATATTTGTAATTGTTTTTTTTAGCCACTTACTCCGACGACGGCCAAACCTGATCTTGCACGGCTTCGACTGATTAAGGAGTCCGAATTACGTCGCGGTGGAATCATCGGGTCCGGAGCGTTTGGGACTGTGTACAAGGTTAGTTGACAACCAAGCAAATAGCATCTTACTGGGTGAAAGTTCAAAGTGCACCCAACGTTGAATGTTGCATTAAATAGGAGCCTGCCTGCCAGTTGTGAAACATGATGTACAGGACTAGTTTCAATGTATCAGCTACTATTGTGGTTGAAACATTCACGGAAAAATTAGTTTTGTGTGGAATTTTGAATAGTGAAAGATGCTTCCTGTTGTGTCTGTTTCTACCTGTCTGTCTGTCTGTCTGTGTCTGTCCTCAGTGGTAAAACGCTCACTTGATGCGTGGTCTGTCTAGGATCGACCTCCATCGGTGGGCCCATTGGTCTATTTCTCGTTCCAGCCAGTGCACCACAACTGGTATATCAAAGGACATGGTATGTGCTATCCTGTCTATGGGATGGTGCATATAAAACATCCCTTGCTGCAAATAGAAAATAGGAGCCCATGAAGTGGCGATAGTGGGTTTCCTCTCTCAATATCTGTGTGGTCTTTAACCATATGTCTCATGCCGTAAATAAAATGTGTTGAGTGCGTTGTTAAATAAAGCATTTCCTCCCTCCCTCCCTCCCTCCCTCTCTCTCTCTCTCTCTCTCTCTCTCTCTCTCTCTCTCTCTCTCTCTCTCTCTCTCTCTCCAACCTCTCCCTCCCTCCCTCTCCTCTCCCTCTCAATCAAATTACACATTAGATGCCAAATAACCATAGTTTTAAAATACCGATATTCAGAGTTTTTTAAACAAATATCCTTTCCTTCCCTTTCACGAAACTAGTATGAAAGTAATTCCACTTTAAACACCAAATAGCCATTATTTAAACTATACTGACGAGTTGTTCATTACTATTTATTTTTATCCCCTACCAGTCCAATCAAAGAGGACTATACATGTAGGTTTCGTATCCTTTCTGCAGTCTGTCCGACTTTGTCCGTCGGTCCATCTGTCTGTCCCACACATAGATTTCGGGACTTTTTTTTGCTTGCAATATATGCCTCAAGATATTGAGCTAAAATTTGGTTTATACCTTTATCATATGTTCCATTACATATCGAGTGACTTTCATGGCAATTTACCCATTTTTCACACAGAATTATGGCCCTTGGAACTTAGGAGATAAGAAAATTTGTTGGGCCTGATGTGAGACACATACAGTATTGCATCAGGTTTTCCTGCAGGAAATACACGAGTGGAATACAGAAATCAGAAAACCACATATATGTAGTTTTGTCTATGTATTACACACCACATCGGTGTTAGATATTGCTCATGTGATAACAATCACTGAATATCTAACTACAGTAGTGTAATATTGGCGTGATGTAGAAAAATAACATGTAGTAGGGTCTTGACATCTGCTTAATTCTTACGTTGCAGCTTGTTTGCAGTTGGTTTGTAGTAAATAAAATACTAAACTGATAAACTTGTGAACAGTGTTGGTACTAAAACTGTTGGCTCATTTCATAAAAATGGTTTGACAGACAAGCCTCAGTGGCGTAGGAAGGTGCCAAAAAGTGTGGTGGGGGGGGGGCACACTTTTATATTTACACACTTTTACACTAATATAAAGCAAAATATCTGAAAAGTGGGGGGGGGGGCACACTTATATTTATACACTTTTACACTGTTATAAAGCAAATACAAAGCAAAATATCTGAAGTGGGGGGGGGGGCACACTTATATTTACACACTTTTACACTATTATAAAGCAAATACAAAGCAAAATATCTGAAAAGGGGGGGGGGGCACACTTTTATATTTACACACTTACACTAATATAAAGCAAAATATCTGAAGTGGGGGGGGGGGCACACTTATATTTACACACTTTTACACTATTATAAAGCAAATACAAAGCAAAATATATGAAAAGTGTGGGGGGGGGCACACTTATATTTACACACTTACACTAATATAAAGCAAAATATCTGAAAAGTGGGGGGGGGCACACTTATATTTACACACTTTTACACTATTATAAAGCAAATACAAAGCAAAATATCTGAAAAGTGGGGGGGGGGCACACTTTTATATTTACACACTTTTACACTATTATAAAGCAAATATAAAGCAAAATATCTAAAAAGTATGGGGGGGGGGAACCACACTTTTATATTTACACACTTTTACACTATTATAAAGCAAAATATCTGAAAAGTGTGGGGCACATGCGCGCCCCCCCCCCCCCCCCCCCCCCCCCCCCCCCCCCCCCCCCCCCCCCTTCCCACGCCAGTGCTCCTTTAGTATTCTATTTAGCAGTACTCTCAAAATGCTTTATAAATTTATTTTTTTGTCAGGGTTATTGGATACCGGAAGGTGAAAACGTCAAAATTCCGGTGGCCATAAAGGTATTGCAGGAGGGGACTCCGAACCAGAACAAAGAGTTGTTGGAGGAGGCGCGCGTGATGACGTCAGTCGAGTTTCCGTGCTGCGTCCGAATTCTCGCCGTCTGCATGACGGCGCAGATGATGCTGATCACCCAGCTGATGCCGCTTGGCTGTCTCCTTGACTACGTACGGAAAAACAAAGACCACATCGGATCAAAAGTCTTGTTGAATTGGTGTACCCAGATTGCACGAGTGAGTTAAAATTGACATTGTTTCTTTTAATTCTATAAACTGACCTTTCTCCGTATGTAATTTCTCCACCCCCAAAATGGCAGCAGATTTCCTCTCTGATTATCTCCGAGGTTCTTAACCATATGTCCAATGTCACATAACTGTAAATTCAGAATGTATGGAAAAACAATGACCGCATCGGATCAAAAGTCTTGTTGAATTGGTGTACCCAGATTGCACGAGTGAGTTGTAGTTACCATGGTTTCTTTTCATTCTGTGATCTGACATCATTCTACTCGGGGCGGGATTTAGTTCAGTCGGTTGAGTGCTCGCTTAAGTTATAGTTAAGATTATTTTTTCTAATAATAGTAATTGGAATTAAGATGGTGGTCTCTAAGACTAACTATGGAAAAACAAAGACCACATCGGATCAAAAGTCTTGTTAAATTGGTGTACCCAGATTGCACGAGTGAGTTAAAGTTACTATGGTTTCTTTTCATTCTATAAACTGACCTTTCTCCGTATGCAATTCCCCCCATATTAAGTTACAGTTACGATTGCTTTCTCTAATGATATTAATTGGAAATAATGAATGTTTATTGACATTGTTTCTTTTTGTTTCATTCTGTAATCTGACCTCACTCCATATGCAATTCCTCCAACCCTAAATTAAGTTATAGGTAAGATTTCTTTTCTCTAATGATGATGGAAATTAAAATGGCGGTCTCATAGACCAAGTATGGAAAAACAAAGACCACGTTGAATCAAAAGTCTTGTGAAACTGGTGTACCCAGATTGTATGAGTGAGTTATAATTCTTTCTTTTTTTAACTTATTTACGTCCTTATATCCAATTAAGGTTCAAGCACGCTGTCCTGGGTACACACCTCAGCTATATAGTCTGTCTGTCCAGGACAGTGGGTTAGTTGTTAGTTGGTTATTGAGAGAGAAGAGGGTGTAGTGGCTTTACACCTACCCATAGAGTCGTTAAGAACTCTCTCTGGTTTGGAACCGGTACCGTGCTGCGAACCCAGTACCTACCAGCCTGTAAGCTGATGGCTTAACCACTGTGCCACCGAGGCCAGTAGTTATGGTTAACAGTGTTTCTTTTCATTCTATAAACTGACCTTTTTTCCATATGCAATTTCTCCACCCGCCAAATAGCAGCAGGTTTCTTCTCTAATTGTCTCTGTAGTCCTTAACCATATGTCTAAGGTCACATAACTGTAAATTCAAAATGTGCTGAATGTCGTAAAATTTAAACTTTTCTTTCTTTTCTTTCAAAAACATTTTTACCCTTTAATTCATTACAACTTATTTTCGTGCTTATATCCAATTAAGATTCAAGCACGCTCTCCTGGGCACACACCGTAGCTATCTGGGTTGTCTGTCCAGGACAGTGGGTTAATTGTTAATTGTTAGTGGTTAGTGAGAGAGAAGAGGGTGTAGTGGCCTTACACCTACCCATCGAGTCGTTAAAACTTGCTCTGGGTGGGAGCTGGTACCGGGCTGCGAACCCTGTACCTACCAGCCTTATGTCCAATGGCTTAACCACGATGTCACTGAGGCCATAATGCACAACCCCAAGAATACATGCACTATTTGATGAATATTTAAACTGTTTGTTTTCAGGGAATGATTTACCTGGAAGAAAGGGGTATTGTTCATCGTGACCTCGCCGCAAGAAATGTGCTGGGTAAGATTAATTGTTTCAGTGAATTCTATTCTTTAGCTGTGGTCGGCCTAAGATCAATCCCTGTCGGTGGGCCCATTGGGCTATTTCTTGTTCCAGCCAGTGCATCATGACTGGTGTATCAAAGGCCATGGTATGTGCTATCTTGTCTGTGGGATGGTGCATATAAAAGATCCCTTGTTACTAATTGAAAAATGTAGCAGGTTTCCTCTCTAAGACTGTCGAAATGACCATATGTTTGACATCCAGTCGCCGATGATTAATAAATCAGTGTGCTCTAGTGGTGTCGTTAAACAAAACAACCTTCTTCTTTTTCTGTTATTTAGCCTCACTGGGTCATTAAAAAAAGTTTTTTTTTTTTTTTCTTTTTTCTCTGCAACTGGTGTAACAATGGTCGTGGTATGTACTATCCTGTCTGTGGGATGGTGCATATAAGAAATCCCTTGCTGCTAATTGAAAAGAGTAACTATATCTGTGTGGTCATTAACCATGTCCGACGCCATATACCGTAACCATAAATATAATGTGTTGAGTGCATCATTAAATAAAACATTTCCTTCCTCCCATACAAATGTATATCGGATGCCATATAACCGTAATTAAAATGTGTTGAGTGCGTCATTAAATAAAACCCTTCCTTCCTTCTAGAATGTATGATGCAGCACATTGTCCTACATGGAATAACCATGGTGGTCACTTTCATTCTTTCTCTGGTACATCAAAATCCTATTTCAAGCCACTTTTTTTTTTTTTGGATTCTGCCCTCCAGACAATAACAGCTGTAAATGAATGTCATCATATATATAAAAAAATGTGTGTTATCTACTGAGTAATTGTTTTTTATTGTTCAAACAGTCCAGACTCCCAAGCAGGTGAAGATAACAGATTTTGGACTGGCCAAACTTCTCGATTACAATGAAGACGAATACAGAGCAGCTGGTGGAAAGGTTAAAAACAAATTTTAAATAATAATACTTTGTTTTTCTTTCTTTCTTTTTTCTTTTTTTTTTCTTTTTTTAAATTTATTATTATTTTTTTTTTATTTTTATTTTTTTTTTTTTTTTTTTTTTTTTTTATTTTTTTCAATTTTTTTCAATTATTTATTTTTTTTCAATAAATTTTTTTTTTTTTTTTTTTTTTTAAATTAAAAAGCTTTTTTTTTTATTTATTTTTTTTATTATTATTATTATTTTTAATTATTATTATTATTATTATTTTAATTTTATTTTTTTTAAACCAGTATTCTCACAATTCATTATATAAAGATTACCACATGGGCGTGTCGTACTGATTTTATGAAACGAGTATCAGGATTTGTGTATTGTCCGACCGAGAGAGAGAGAGGGTAATACAAGAATCCTGACATGAGCTTCGTAAAATTAGTCTCACACATGAGTTTAATAGTTGTTTTTATTGTTCATGTTAGTGTTGTTATTTTTTATTGAATAACAAGGATGTCTCAAAATGTTTCAGCCATAACTAGAAGACAATGAAATGATATTGTAAATTTTCACATGCACAGTCTGAGCTAGGACTGGGGAAACTATGTCATGTGATGACAACGCTTCCCAAAATTATGTCATTACACTTGTTATTATACATGCCCATTGGGCTATTTCTCATTCCAGCCAGTGCACCATGACTGGTATATCAAAGGCTGTGGTATGTACTACCCTGTTTGTGGGATGGTACATATAAAAGATCCCTTGCTGCTAATCGAAAAGAGTAGCCCATGAGGTGGCAACAGTGGGTTTCCTCTGTCAATATCTATGTGGTCCTTAACCATATGTCTGACGCCATTTAACCATAAATAAAATGAGTTGAGTGCGTTGTTAAATAAAACATGTCTAGATTATGACTTTTGACGTCACATGCATTTACTAGCTACATGACAAAATCGCTCATTTGATCTCCAGGTTGATAAAGCTGATATCTACGTTATTAACAAGTTATTCTCAATGTACCTCGAACATGTTGCTGTTTCAGATGATATTATGACCAATTAAAGCAAAGTCATACAGGTATACCAGCAGATTATGACTTTTGACATCACACACACACATCTAGGTCGATAAAGCCGATATTTACGTTATTAACAAGTTATTCTCAATGTACCTCGAACATGTTGCTGTTTCAGATGATATTATGACCAATTAAAGCAAAGTCATACAGGTATACCAGCAGATTATGACTTTTGACATCACACACACACATCTAGGTCGATAAAGCCGATATTTACGTTATTAACAAGTTATTCTCAATGTACCTCGAACATGTTGCTGTTTCAGATGATATTATGACCAATTAAAGCAAAGTCATACAGGTATACCAGCAGATTATGACTTTTGACATCACACACACACATCTAGGTCGATAAAGCCGATATTTACGTTATTAACAAGTTATTCTCAATGTACCTCGAACATGTTGCTGTTTCAGATGATATTATGACCAATTAAAGCAAAGTCATACAGGTATATACCAGCAGATTATGACTTTTGACATCACACACACACATCTAGGTCGATAAAGCCGATATTTACGTTATTAACAAGTTATTCTCAATGTACCTCGAACATGTTGCTGTTTCAGATGATATTATGACCAATTAAAGCAAAGTCATACAGGTATACCAGCAGATTATGACTTTTGACATCACACACACACATCTAGGTCGATAAAGCCGATATTTACGTTATTAACAAGTTATTCTCAATGTACCTCGAACATGTTGCTGTTTCAGATGATATTATGACCAATTAAAGCAAAGTCATACAGGTATACCAGCAGATTATGACTTTTGACATCACACACACACATCTAGGTCGATAAAGCCGATATTTACGTTATTAACAAGTTATTCTCAATGTACCTCGAACATGTTGCTGTTTCAGATGATATTATGACCAATTAAAGCAAAGTCATACAGGTATACCAGCAGATTATGACTTTTGACATCACACACACACATCTAGGTCGATAAAGCCGATATTTACGTTATTAACAAGTTATTCTCAATGTACCTCGAACATGTTGCTGTTTCAGATGATATTATGACCAATTAAAGCAAAGTCATACAGGTATACCAGCAGATTATGACTTTTGACATCACACACACACATCTAGGTCGATAAAGCCGATATTTACGTTATTAACAAGTTATTCTCAATGTACCTCGAACATGTTGCTGTTTCAGATGATATTATGACCAATTAAAGCAAAGTCATACAGGTACATGTATACCAGCAGATTATGACTTTTGACATCACACACACACATCTAGGTCGATAAAGCCGATATTTACGTTATTAACAAGTTATTCTCAGTGTACCTCGAACATGTTGCTGTTTCAGATGATATTATGACCAATTAAAGCAAAGTCATACAGGTATACCAGCAGATTATGACTTTTGACATCACACACACACATCTAGGTCGATAAAGCCGATATTTACGTTATTAACAAGTTATTCTCAATGTACCTCGAACATGTTGCTGTTTCAGATGATATTATGACCAATTAAAGCAAAGTCATCATACAGGCATACCAGCAGATTATGACTTTTGACATCACACACACACATCTAGGTCGATAAAGCCGATATTTACGTTATTAACTAGTTATTCTCAATGTACCTCGAACATGTTGCTGTTTCAGATGATATTATGACCAATTAAAGCAAAGTCATACAGGTACATGTATACCAGCAGATTATGACTTTTGACATCACACACACACATCTAGGTCAATAAAGCCAATATTTACGTTATTAACAAGTTATTCTCAATGTACCTCGAACATGTTGCTGTTTCAGATGATATTATGACCAATTAAAGCAAAGTCATACAGGTATACCAGCAGATTATGACTTTTGACATCACACACACACATCTAGGTCGATAAAGCCGATATTTACGTTATTAACAAGTTATTCTCAATGTACCTCGAACATGTTGCTGTTTCAGATGATATTATGACCAATTAAAGCAAAGTCATACAGGCATACCAGCAGATTATGACTTTTGACATCACACACACACATCTAGGTCGATAAAGCCGATATTTACGTTATTAACTAGTTATTCTCAATGTACCTCGAACATGTTGCTGTTTCAGATGATATTATGACCAATTAAAGCAAAGTCATACAGGTATACCAGCAGATTATGACTTTTGACATCACACACACACATCTACATGTAGGTCGATAAAGCCGATATCTACGTTATTAACAAGTTATTCTCAATGTACCTCGAACATGTTGCTGTTTCAGATGATATTATGACCAATTAAAGCAAAGTCATACAGGTATACCAGCAGATTATGACTTTTGACATCACACACACACATCTAGGTCGATAAAGCCGATATCTACGTTATTAACAAGTTATTCTCAATGTACCTCGAACATGTTGCTGTTTCAGATGATATTATGACCAATTAAAGCAAAGTCATACAGGTATACCAGCAGATTATGACTTTTGACATCACACACACACATCTAGGTCGATAAAGCCGATATTTACGTTATTAACAAGTTATTCTCAATGTACCTCGAACATGTTGCTGTTTCAGATGATATTATGACCAATTAAAGCAAAGTCATACAGGTACATGTATACCAGCAGATTATGACTTTTGACATCACACACACACATCTAGGTCGATAAAGCCGATATTTACGTTATTAACAAGTTATTCTCAGTGTACCTCGAACATGTTGCTGTTTCAGATGATATTATGACCAATTAAAGCAGTGATACAGGTACATGTATACCAGCAGATTATGACTTTTGACATCACACACACACACATCTAGGTCGATAAAGCCGATATCTACGTTATTAACAAGTTATTCTCAATGTACCTCGAACATGTTGCTGTTTCAGATGATATTATGACCAATTAAAGCAAAGTCATACAGGCATACCAGCAGATTATGACTTTTGACATCACACACACACATCTAGGTCGATAAAGCCGATATTTACGTTATTAACAAGTTATTCTCAATGTACCTCGAACATGTTGCTGTTTCAGATGATATTATGACCAATTAAAGCAAAGTCATACAGGCATACCAGCAGATTATGACTTTTGACATCACACACACACATCTAGGTCGATAAAGCCGATATTTACGTTATTAACTAGTTATTCTCAATGTACCTCGAACATGTTGCTGTTTCAGATGATATTATGACCAATTAAAGCAAAGTCATACAGGTATACCAGCAGATTATGACTTTTGACATCACACACACACATCTACATGTAGGTCGATAAAGCCGATATCTACGTTATTAACTAGTTATTCTCAATGTACCTCGAACATGTTGCTGTTTCAGATGATATTATGACCAATTAAAGCAAAGTCATACAGGTATACCAGCAGATTATGACTTTTGACATCACACACACACATCTAGGTCGATAAAGCCGATATCTACGTTATTAACAAGTTATTCTCAGTGTACCTCGAACATGTTGCTGTTTCAGATGATATTATGACCAATTAAAGCAAAGTCATACAGGTATACCAGCAGATTATGACTTTTGACATCACACACACACATCTAGGTCGATAAAGCCGATATCTACGTTATTAACAAGTTATTCTCAATGTACCTCGAACATGTTGCTGTTTCAGATGATATTATGACCAATTAAAGCAAAGTCATACAGGTATACCAGCAGATTATGACTTTTGACATCACACACACACATCTAGGTCGATAAAGCCGATATCTACGTTATTAACAAGTTATTCTCAGTGTACCTCGAACATGTTGCTGTTTCAGATGATATTATGACCAATTAAAGCAAAGTCATACAGGTATACCAGCAGATTATGACTTTTGACATCACACACACACATCTAGGTCGATAAAGCCGATATTTACGTTATTAACAAGTTATTCTCAGTGTACCTCGAACATGTTGCTGTTTCAGATGATATTATGACCAATTAAAGCAAAGTCATACAGGTATACCAGCAGATTATGACTTTTGACATCACACACACACATCTAGGTCGATAAAGCCGATATTTACGTTATTAACAAGTTATTCTCAATGTACCTCGAACATGTTGCTGTTTCAGATGATATTATGACCAATTAAAGCAAAGTCATACAGGTATACCAGCAGATTATGACTTTTGACATCACACACACACATCCAGGTTGATAAAGCCGATATCTACGTTATTAACAAGTTATTCTCAATGTACCTCGAACATGTTGCTGTTTCAGATGATATTATGACCAATTAAAGCAAAGTCATACAGGTATACCAGCAGATTATGACTTTTGACATCACACACACACATCTAGGTCGATAAAGCCGATATTTACGTTATTAACAAGTTATTCTCAATGTACCTCGAACATGTTGCTGTTTCAGATGATATTATGACCAATTAAAGCAAAGTCATACAGGTATACCAGCAGATTATGACTTTTGACATCACACACACACATCTAGGTCGATAAAGCCGATATCTACGTTATTAACAAGTTATTCTCAATGTACCTCGAACATGTTGCTGTTTCAGATGATATTATGACCAATTAAAGCAAAGTCATACAGGTATACCAGCAGATTATGACTTTTGACATCACACACACACATCTAGGTCGATAAAGCCGATATTTACGTTATTAACAAGTTATTCTCAATGTACCTCGAACATGTTGCTGTTTCAGATGATATTATGACCAATTAAAGCAAAGTCATACAGGTATACCAGCAGATTATGACTTTTGACATCACACACACACATCTAGGTCGATAAAGCCGATATTTACGTTATTAACAAGTTATTCTCAATGTACCTCGAACATGTTGCTGTTTCAGATGATATTATGACCAATTAAAGCAAAGTCATACAGGTATACCAGCAGATTATGACTTTTGACATCACACACACACATCTAGGTCGATAAAGCCGATATTTACGTTATTAACTAGTTATTCTCAATGTACCTCGAACATGTTGCTGTTTCAGATGATATTATGACCAATTAAAGCAAAGTCATACAGGTATACCAGCAGATTATGACTTTTGACATCACACACACACATCTAGGTCGATAAAGCCGATATTTACGTTATTAACTAGTTATTCTCAATGTACCTCGAACATGTTGCTGTTTCAGATGATATTATGACCAATTAAAGCAAAGTCATACAGGTATACCAGCAGATTATGACTTTTGACATCACACACACACATCTAGGTCAATAAAGCCAATATTTACGTTATTAACAAGTTATTCTCAATGTACCTCGAACATGTTGCTGTTTCAGATGATATTATGACCAATTAAAGCAAAGTCATACAGGTATACCAGCAGATTATGACTTTTGACATCACACACACACATCTAGGTCGATAAAGCCGATATTTACGTTATTAACAAGTTATTCTCAATGTACCTCGAACATGTTGCTGTTTCAGATGATATTATGACCAATTAAAGCAAAGTCATACAGGTATACCAGCAGATTATGACTTTTGACATCACACACACATCTAGGTCGATAAAGCCGATATTTACGTTATTAACAAGTTATTCTCAATGTACCTCGAACATGTTGCTGTTTCAGATGATATTATGACCAATTAAAGCAAAGTCATACAGGTATACCAGCAGATTATGACTTTTGACATCACACACACACATCCAGGTTGATAAAGCCGATATCTACGTTATTAACAAGTTATTCTCAATGTACCTCGAACATGTTGCTGTTTCAGATGATATTATGACCAATTAAAGCAAAGTCATACAGGTATACCAGCAGATTATGACTTTTGACATCACACACACACATCTAGGTCGATAAAGCCGATATTTACGTTATTAACAAGTTATTCTCAATGTACCTCGAACATGTTGCTGTTTCAGATGATATTATGACCAATTAAAGCAAAGTCATACAGGTATACCAGCAGATTATGACTTTTGACATCACACACACACATCTAGGTCGATAAAGCCGATATTTACGTTATTAACAAGTTATTCTCAATGTACCTCGAACATGTTGCTGTTTCAGATGATATTATGACCAATTAAAGCAAAGTCATACAGGTATATACCAGCAGATTATGACTTTTGACATCACACACACACATCTAGGTCGATAAAGCCGATATTTACGTTATTAACAAGTTATTCTCAATGTACCTCGAACATGTTGCTGTTTCAGATGATATTATGACCAATTAAAGCAAAGTCATACAGGTATACCAGCAGATTATGACTTTTGACATCACACACACACATCTAGGTCGATAAAGCCGATATCTACGTTATTAACAAGTTATTCTCAATGTACCTCGAACATGTTGCTGTTTCAGATGATATTATGACCAATTAAAGCAAAGTCATACAGGTATACCAGCAGATTATGACTTTTGACATCACACACACACATCTAGGTCGATAAAGCCGATATTTACGTTATTAACAAGTTATTCTCAATGTACCTCGAACATGTTGCTGTTTCAGATGATATTATGACCAATTAAAGCAAAGTCATACAGGTATACCAGCAGATTATGACTTTTGACATCACACACACACATCTAGGTCGATAAAGCCGATATTTACGTTATTAACAAGTTATTCTCAATGTACCTCGAACATGTTGCTGTTTCAGATGATATTATGACCAATTAAAGCAAAGTCATACAGGTATACCAGCAGATTATGACTTTTGACATCACACACACACACATCTAGGTCGATAAAGCCGATATCTACGTTATTAACTAGTTATTCTCAATGTACCTCGAACATGTTGCTGTTTCAGATGATATTATGACCAATTAAAGCAAAGTCATACAGGTATACCAGCAGATTATGACTTTTGACATCACACACACACATCTAGGTTGATAAAGCCGATATCTACGTTATTAACAAGTTATTCTCAATGTACCTCGAACATGTTGCTGTTTCAGATGATATTATGACCAATTAAAGCAAAGTCATACAGGTATACCAGCAGATTATGACTTTTGACATCACACACACACATCTAGGTCGATAAAGCCGATATTTACGTTATTAACAAGTTATTCTCAATGTACCTCGAACATGTTGCTGTTTCAGATGATATTATGACCAATTAAAGCAAAGTCATACAGGTATACCAGCAGATTATGACTTTTGACATCACACACACACATCTAGGTCGATAAAGCCGATATTTACGTTATTAACAAGTTATTCTCAATGTACCTCGAACATGTTGCTGTTTCAGATGATATTATGACCAATTAAAGCAAAGTCATACAGGTATACCAGCAGATTATGACTTTTGACATCACACACACACATCTAGGTCGATAAAGCCGATATTTACGTTATTAACAAGTTATTCTCAATGTACCTCGAACATGTTGCTGTTTCAGATGATATTATGACCAATTAAAGCAAAGTCATACAGGTATACCAGCAGATTATGACTTTTGACATCACACACACACATCTAGGTCGATAAAGCCGATATTTACGTTATTAACAAGTTATTCTCAATGTACCTCGAACATGTTGCTGTTTCAGATGATATTATGACCAATTAAAGCAAAGTCATACAGGTATACCAGCAGATTATGACTTTTGACATCACACACACACATCTAGGTCGATAAAGCCGATATCTACGTTATTAACAAGTTATTCTCAATGTACCTCGAACATGTTGCTGTTTCAGATGATATTATGACCAATTAAAGCAAAGTCATACAGGTATACCAGCAGATTATGACTTTTGACATCACACACACACATCTAGGTCGATAAAGCCGATATTTACGTTATTAACAAGTTATTCTCAATGTACCTCGAACATGTTGCTGTTTCAGATGATATTATGACCAATTAAAGCAAAGTCATACAGGTATACCAGCAGATTATGACTTTTGACATCACACACACACATCTAGGTCGATAAAGCCGATATCTACGTTATTAACAAGTTATTCTCAATGTACCTCGAACATGTTGCTGTTTCAGATGATATTATGACCAATTAAAGCAAAGTCATACAGGTATACCAGCAGATTATGACTTTTGACATCACACACACACATCTAGGTCGATAAAGCCGATATTTACGTTATTAACAAGTTATTCTCAATGTACCTCGAACATGTTGCTGTTTCAGATGATATTATGACCAATTAAAGCAAAGTCATACAGGTATACCAGCAGATTATGACTTTTGACATCACACACACACATCTAGGTCGATAAAGCCGATATTTACGTTATTAACAAGTTATTCTCAATGTACCTCGAACATGTTGCTGTTTCAGATGATATTATGACCAATTAAAGCAAAGTCATACAGGTATACCAGCAGATTATGACTTTTGACATCACACACACACATCTAGGTCGATAAAGCCGATATCTACGTTATTAACAAGTTATTCTCAATGTACCTCGAACATGTTGCTGTTTCAGATGATATTATGACCAATTAAAGCAAAGTCATACAGGTATACCAGCAGATTATGACTTTTGACATCACACACACACATCTAGGTCGATAAAGCCGATATTTACGTTATTAACAAGTTATTCTCAATGTACCTCGAACATGTTGCTGTTTCAGATGATATTATGACCAATTAAAGCAAAGTCATACAGGTATACCAGCAGATTATGACTTTTGACATCACACACACACATCTAGGTCGATAAAGCCGATATTTACGTTATTAACTAGTTATTCTCAATGTACCTCGAACATGTTGCTGTTTCAGATGATATTATGACCAATTAAAGCAAAGTCATACAGGTATACCAGCAGATTATGACTTTTGACATCACACACACACATCTAGGTCGATAAAGCCGATATCTACGTTATTAACAAGTTATTCTCAGTGTACCTCGAACATGTTGCTGTTTCAGATGATATTATGACCAATTAAAGCAAAGTCATACAGGTATACCAGCAGATTATGACTTTTGACATCACACACACACATCTAGGTCGATAAAGCCGATATCTACGTTATTAACAAGTTATTCTCAATGTACCTCGAACATGTTGCTGTTTCAGATGATATTATGACCAATTAAAGCAAAGTCATACAGGTATACCAGCAGATTATGACTTTTGACATCACACACACACATCTAGGTCGATAAAGCCGATATCTACGTTATTAACAAGTTATTCTCAGTGTACCTCGAACATGTTGCTGTTTCAGATGATATTATGACCAATTAAAGCAAAGTCATACAGGTATACCAGCAGATTATGACTTTTGACATCACACACACACATCTAGGTCGATAAAGCCGATATTTACGTTATTAACAAGTTATTCTCAATGTACCTCGAACATGTTGCTGTTTCAGATGATATTATGACCAATTAAAGCAAAGTCATACAGGTATACCAGCAGATTATGACTTTTGACATCACACACACACATCTAGGTCGATAAAGCCGATATCTACGTTATTAACAAGTTATTCTCAATGTACCTCGAACATGTTGCTGTTTCAGATGATATTATGACCAATTAAAGCAAAGTCATACAGGTATACCAGCAGATTATGACTTTTGACATCACACACACACATCTAGGTCGATAAAGCCGATATCTACGTTATTAACAAGTTATTCTCAATGTACCTCGAACATGTTGCTGTTTCAGATGATATTATGACCAATTAAAGCAAAGTCATACAGGTATACCAGCAGATTATGACTTTTGACATCACACACACACATCTAGGTCGATAAAGCCGATATTTACGTTATTAACAAGTTATTCTCAATGTACCTCGAACATGTTGCTGTTTCAGATGATATTATGACCAATTAAAGCAAAGTCATACAGGTATACCAGCAGATTATGACTTTTGACATCACACACACACATCTAGGTCGATAAAGCCGATATCTACGTTATTAACAAGTTATTCTCAATGTACCTCGAACATGTTGCTGTTTCAGATGATATTATGACCAATTAAAGCAAAGTCATACAGGTATACCAGCAGATTATGACTTTTGACATCACACACACACATCTAGGTCGATAAAGCCGATATCTACGTTATTAACAAGTTATTCTCAATGTACCTCGAACATGTTGCTGTTTCAGATGATATTATGACCAATTAAAGCAAAGTCATACAGGTATACCAGCAGATTATGACTTTTGACATCACACACACACATCTAGGTCGATAAAGCCGATATCTACGTTATTAACTAGTTATTCTCAATGTACCTCGAACATGTTGCTGTTTCAGATGATATTATGACCAATTAAAGCAAAGTCATACAGGTATACCAGCAGATTATGACTTTTGACATCACACACACACATCTAGGTCGATAAAGCCGATATCTACGTTATTAACTAGTTATTCTCAATGTACCTCGAACATGTTTCTGTTTCAGATGCCTATCAAGTGGTTGGCTCTCGAGTGTATACAGCACAGGATATTCACGCACAAGAGTGATGTTTGGAGTTTTGGTGAGATTTTTAATCGTCTGTTTTAATACCTTCGCGTTGTATTTTTGTTTATTACCTCTCTTTATATACACACTGACATACTATACATGTTGTACCTGTACCAGTCTTCTACACAATTATTTTAAAGAGATATCTCTCTTTTGTTAGATTATTTTATCATTTTAAATATTTGCCCATATATCTATAAAAACAATTATGAAATTTGAGTGCAAAATGGCTCGCATTTAGTTAAGCTATATTATGGCATTAGATTACATCCTTTCAGATGAAAATCTCTGTTTGCTTTATTTATTTATTTATATACTACTCAAAAGAATTTAAGGGTCAGACGATATTTTCGACATTATTTTCTGAATGTCAGTTATATTAGCTAGACCATAATGTCACGCATGGTATTGTTCCATTTTGACGAAAGTGGGTCTAAGCAACCCATAAATGAATTAAAATCCACTTCATTGACACTGTCGACTAGTTCTAATGGCGAAAACATGCTTACATTTGCACGTAAATTAGAGCGAAAGCGAAAGGTCTGCTAAGTGCCCATAACTTGCTTTTTCACAAAGCGCTTCATTTGCACGCTTTGCATGTGTATTCCATGTTCCCAATGCTGAATTTCCGTCTAATTGGAGCTTGCGTTCGTGTACGGTGCACACTCCAAATTCGACAATGGTACGACGTCAACTGACTATCGAAAATCGAGGAAGGGCTATTGCTTGGCTTCAGGATGGCAATACGCAAAGAAATGTTGCTCTGAGACTTGGTGTCAGTCAGAGTGTCGTTGGCCGACTGTGGCAACGGTACCAAGCAACGAATTCTGTTCGAAATCGTCCACGTTCGGGAAGACCCCGAAGCACTACAAATATAGAGGACCGCTACATCACCAATATGGCTCTACGTCAACGCACAACCACTGCACGCCGATTACGTGACAATCTGCGGACTGTGTGGGGTGGCATCTCTATCCACCACAGGACCCCCCTATATGTGGTGGATGGCAATCTGAATGGAATCCGCTATCTGAATGAGATTATCCGGCCGTTGGTTCTACCAGGCCTTCAGCAGATTGGCAGCGGGGCAGTTCTGCAGGATGACAATGCCAGACCCCACCGCGCCAGGGTGGTAACGGACTTTCTCAGACAACAAGGTATCGCCAGGATGGATTGGCCAGTATATTCGCCTGACTTGGCCCCAATAGAGCACGCCTGGGGCGAATTAGGCAGGAGAGTTCGGGATAACCATGCCCCTCCGGCCAACCTTCATGATCTGGGTCAACTTCTTATGGCAGAGTGGCAGGCCATTCCCCAAGAGTTCTTCAGACGTCTGATCAACAGCATGAGGCAACGATGTGTCGAGTGTATTCGCGCCAGGGGTGGATTCACACACTATTAAACGAATGTTCTAATGTGTAAAATCCATGTTTGACAACCTTCAACTTTGACAGCATGTCATGTGACTTTCTTGTATACAGTGACGTTTATTTGTGGTTTTTTGTAAATATGGAACAATAAATTAAATTTTTGGTGTAGTTTACATCATCAATCTAATACACTCTAAACTATTTGGTACCTACTTTTGACCTACCTATTTTGATTATACTTTTAATTTATTATTATTTTATTTTTTTTAATATTTATTTGCATTTTTTACTATTTTTTCATTTAATCACTTTTAAATTTATTGTTAAATTTTCTCATTTTTCCAGGTTATTATTATTATTATCACCTACCTTTTCCGTGCCTGTCTGCCTGCCTGATACCTACCGTACCTACCACACATACCTACCTACGTACCTACTTACATATACCTACCTACCTACTATCTACCTACCAACCTACCTACCTACTGATATACCAACCTCCGATCTGTACGACCTACATATACCTACATGATCATGACCAACCTAAATGTAAGTACAAACAAGTTTCTACATTTGTTCAGCCTCCGGTCTGTACGATTATGACAATATCCGTGCATGTGTACATGATCATGATTAAATGTAAGTACAAACAAGTTCATTTGTTCAGCCTCCGATCTGTACGATTGATGTGTACATGATCATGATTAAATGTAAGTACAAACAAGTTCATTTGTTCAGCCTCCGGTATGTACGATTGATGTGTACATGATCATGATTAAATGTAAGTACAAACAAGTTCATTTGTTCAGCCTCCGGTCTGTACGATTGATGTGTACATGATCATGATTAAATGTAAGTACAAACAAGTTCATTTGTTCAGCCTCCGGTCTGTACGATTGATGTGTACATGATCATGATTAAATGTAAGTACAAACAAGTTCATTTGTTCAGCCTCCGGTATGTACGATTGATGTGTACATGATCATGATTAAATGTAAGTACAAACAAGTTCATTTGTTCAGCCTCCGGTATGTACTACTGACGTCTACATGATCATGATTAAATGTAAGTACAAACAAGTTCATTTGTTCAGCCTCCGGTCTGTACGATTGATGTGTACATGATCATGATTAAATGTAAGTACAAACAAGTTCATTTGTTCAGCCTCCGGTATGTACGATTGATGTGTACATGATCATGATTAAATGTAAGTACAAACAAGTTCATTTGTTCAGCCTCCGGTATGTACAACTGACGTCTACATGATCATGATTAAATGTAAGTACAAACAAGTTCATTTGTTCAGCCTCCGGTCTGTACGATTGATGTGTACATGATCATGATTAAATGTAAGTACAAACAAGTTCATTTGTTCAGCCTCCGGTATGTACGATTGACGTCTACATGATCATGATTAAATGTAAGTACAAACAAGTTCATTTGTTCAGCCTCCGGTCTGTACGATTGATGTGTACATGATCATGATTAAATGTAAGTACAAACAAGTTCATTTGTTCAGCCTCCGGTATGTACGATTGACGTCTACATGATCATGATTAAATGTAAGTACAAACAAGTTCATTTGTTCAGCCTCCGGTATGTACGATTGATGTCTACATGATCATGATTCAATGTAAGTACAAACAAGTTCATTTGTTCAGCCTCCGGTATGTACGATTGATGTCTACATGATCATGATTAAATGTAAGTACAAACAAGTTCATTTGTTCAGCCTCCGGTCTGTACGATTGATGTCTACATGATCATGATTCAATGTAAGTACAAACAAGTTCATTTGTTCAGCCTCCGGTCTGTACGATTGATGTGTACATGATCATGATTAAATGTAAGTACAAACAAGTTCATTTGTTCAGCCTCCGGTATGTACAACTGACGTCTACATGATCATGATTAAATGTAAGTACAAACAAGTTCATTTGTTCAGCCTCCGGTATGTACGATTGATGTGTACATGATCATGATTAAATGTAAGTACAAACAAGTTCATTTGTTCAGCCTCCGGTATGTACGATTGATGTCTACATGATCATGATTAAATGTAAGTACAAACAAGTTCATTTGTTCAGCCTCCGGTATGTACGATTGATGTCTACATGATCATGATTAAATGTAAGTACAAACAAGTTAATTTGTTCAGCCTCCGGTGTGTACGATTGACGTCTGCATGATCATGATAAAATGTAAGTACAAACAAGTTCATTTGTTCAGTTTAACAACACTGATGCACGAGATTTGACAACTATGTAGTTGGTTAAATAAAGAACTCATTTGGGGCAGAAGAAAGGTATTTATCCTGCAACCACTGTTAGTTTTGCCCGTTTGTTGATTGTTTAAAAGGAAAATCATAAACTGCTACTAGCAGGATTTCATGACACGACCCTTCGTTTTGACTTACCGGCCTCGGTGGCATCATGGTTAGGCCATTGGTCTACAGGCTGGTAGGTACTGGGTTCGGATCCCAGTCAAGGCATGGGATTTTTAATCCACTGCCTGTGGGAAGTGCAAATAAAAGATCCCTTGCTGCTAATCAGAAAGAGTAGCCCATGTAGTGGCGACAGCGGGTTTCCTATCTCAATATCTGTGTGGTCCTTAACCATATGTCTGACTCCATATACATGTAAAATAAAATGTGTTGAGTGCGTCATTAAATAAAACATTTCTTTCTTTCTTTCTTCGTTTTGACTTGTTTGCTTTTCTTTTTAAATTAGAATAATCCATAATCCTGAATATTACACTTTATTTCATTATTAACTGAATTCATTCTATGGTAAGCGAAACATTTAAGTTGGCAAAATTCTCATTCCAGGTTGGATGTTGGATGCAGAAAGCCGACCGTCTTTCAAAGAGCTGGCAGAAGAATTTGCCAAGATGTCACGTGACCCTGGGCGGTATCTAGTAATCCAGGTAAGTTACCCCGGACCGCAGGTTCAAATCACTGCCGGGAGAATAGCATTTCGTTTAGTTCATAGTAAGACAGTTTTAAATATTCATTCATTTGTTCTAGTAAATAATTCATTATAGAGCAGCTTTTAATATTCATTCAGTCATTTTAGTAACTATAGTTCATAGTAGGGCAACTTTAAATATCCATTCTAATAACTAGTTCATAGTAGGGCAACTTTAAATATTCATTCATTCATTCTAGTAACTATAGTTCATAGTTGGGCAACTTTAAATATCCATTCTAGTAAATAGTTCATAGTAGGGCAACTTTAAATATCCATTCTAGTAACTAGTTCATAGTAGGGCAACTTTAAATATTCATTCTAGTAACTAGTTCATAGTAGGGCAACTTTAAATATTCATTCATTCATTCATTCTAGTAACTATAGTTTTAAATATTCATAGTATAGTAGGGCAACTTTAAATATCCATTCTAGTAACTAGTTCATAGTAGGGCAACTTTAAATATTCATTCTAGTAACTAGTTCATAGTAGGGCAACTTTAAATATTCATTCATTCATTCTAGTAACTATAGTTCATAGTAGGGCAACTTTAAATATCCATTCTAATGACTAGTTCATAGTGGAGCAGTTTTAAATATGCATTCTAGTAACTAGTTCACAGTAGGGCAGTTTTATAGATCCATTTATCCATTCTAGTAACTAGTTCATAGTAGGGCAGTTTTAAATATCCATTCATTCATTCTAGTAACTAGTTCATAGTAGGACAGTTTTAAATATCCATTCATTCTAGTAACTAGTTCGTAGTAGGGCAGTTTTAAATATCCATTCATTCTAGTAACTAGTTCATAGTAGGTTAGTTTTAAATATCCATTCATTCTAGTAACTAGTTCATAGTAGGGCATTTTAAATATTCATTCATTCTAGTAACTAGTTCATAGTAGGTCAGTTTTAAATATCCATTCATTCTAGTAACTAGTTCATAGTAGGTCAGTTTTAAATATCCATTCATTCTAGTAACTAGTTCATAGTAGAGCAGTTTTAAATATCTGTTGTCTTGGGTCTTCTGTTTATTTTTCATTCATTCATTCATTCATTGATTCAGTTATTGATTGATTTATTGATTTATTTTGTGTTTTTTTTTTTGGTTTTTTTGGTTTTTCTTTTCTTCCAATACTATAAACCTGACCTCTCCCCTTTTGCATTTCTCCATTTTACAATGCGGACCTTCAGATTTCATGGTAACAGTCATTTCCAATACTGTGCCGGTAAAATCATGGACCTGAAATTTCAGTTCCCATGATTATTATATCTAGTACGACTATTCAACGAAAATAATATACATGTATATATAAATATATTTTTAAAATCATATATCTGATATCACACTACTAAAGAGTGTGTTTGACCCGAATCGGATTGTTGTGTTAACCGAATATTCTGTGTTCTGGTTTAGGTAACCCAAATCAGAATTCTAACATGCGCTTAAATGAAACGTGTTACACATTTGAACCAAAATCACTGGCACTAATTATTTGTAGTATATCTCTTAAATATAGGGGTCAAGAAATAGTATTTAAATTCAAATATAATTTTATAGAAAATATTTAATCTCCTGACTACTGTCACTGAAGTCAACAAATTAAAGTCTACTTCACACATGTGCTTGAGTACTGAAGGTGGCAATCGAATAGGCCCCACTATTTCCTGTGGTTTCATTATGGGAGAAAATGACGTAGGCCTAAACTATCATTTTTATTCAGCTGTCAAACTCACAACAGCATGTGTGTAATGAGAATGCATGTCAAAAATCAACTTTATACAGAGTTTGAAAATGTATCTCTTTGCACGGATGTTTGCGATAATTTAAATCGATGGCATTAAAAATGGGTTCCCATGACTTGTTTTCATGGAACCTAAATACAGTTTCAAATGGGTTCCCATGATCACAAGGCACAGAAGTGAAGAAGTGTTTCCCATGAAGTTTGAAATCCTATGGCCTGTAATGGACTGATTACAACAAATTTCACTTATTAAGTCAATAAAGAAATAAAGTAAGCTAAAAAAATAAAAAAAAATAAAAAAACAACTAAAAAAAGACACCCAGACTGTAAATGGGATACTTATTTATAACATTGTTAGACATTCTGACAAATATTTGTTGGGATGATTGGATCAGTCCATTGTAAAAATAAGTGGGAAATGCTCTTAAATCAGAGAGGTAAGGAGGTTAAAGGGACATTCCTGGTTTTGCTGCATTATAAGGTGTTTCCGACTAATAAAATATTTCTACCATTAAACTTACATATTAAATATAGTTTCTTGTTTAGAATATCAGTGTCTGTATATTCAATGTGTTTCTAGTCATCTTAATATTTGTAAGAAGCCCAAACTGGATTTTGTCTTCAAATAATTTCGTACGTATGAAAAAATAAAATGAAATTTAACCTACATGTAGTACAAATATTAGAACGATCAGAAACACGTTTAATATATAGCCACTAATATTTTATGCAAATTTTTTTATTTGATATGTAATTACAATCGTTAAAAAATCTCTGTTAGCCGATAACATCTTAAGAATTGTAGCAAATTCAGGAATATGTCTCTTTAAGCATTCATCAAAGTTGTCTTCCTTTGAAACAATGCAAACATGTAACACAAAGAATGAAAGAAAGAAGTGTCATGTCATGAGATAATAAGAGGTGATAATAAAATGATGATGAAATCTTAGCGGTGATATCAGACGATAATAAGATTTTAATGTGGTAGCAATAAAACGATAATGAGATTTTAATGTGGTAACAATAAAAACGATAATGAGATTTTAATGTGGTAACAATAAAACGATAATGAGATTTTAATGTGGTAACAATAAAACGATAATGAGATTTTAAGGAGATGATTATAATGAAATTTTAATGAATTTTTAATGAGGTGATCAGATGTTAATGAGGTGATAATAAGATGGTAATGATATTATAATGAGGTGATAGATGATAATAAGATTTTAATATAATAATGAGGTTAAGTGTTGTATGTGGCCGTCCATAATAATATGAGCAACCGTACGCGGTGGGGAGGGGGGTTAAGGGGCCAGCGTACACTTTTTTTGAAAATAAAAAAATGTCGATCAACATTTTTCATTTGGAGATGTACACTTTTATGGGGGGGAGTGGGGTGGTCAAAAGTATACGGTTTGTACACTCGTGAAAATTATGGACGGCCCCTTAATAAGATGATAATGAGGTTGTGTACGTGCATGAACTTCTTTTGTATATAGCCACATCAATAGAGTAACAGTGATGAGATTATACTAAGATTATAATGAGATGATAATAAGATTATAGTGAGATGATAATAAGATGATAATGAGAATGTAATGAAGCAATAAGATGATAATCAGATGTTAATGAGATGATAATCAGAGTTAATGAGATGATAATGAGATGTTAATGAGATGATATGATGTTAATGAGATGATAATGAGATGTTAATGAGCTGATAATGAGCTGATAATGAGATGTTAATGAGCTGATAATGAGATGTTAATGAGATGATAATTAGATGATAATAACAAATTTAATGAGGTAATAATAAAATGAAAATAAGATCATCAATGAGATGATTATATTTTAATGAGAGGTAATGAGATAATTAGGTTCTATGTGATAATTGGATGATAATAAGATGATAATGGGATAATAATGATTTTAGTTAGATGAATAGTGAAGCTGCTGTATTTTCATTGAGTATCTGACTACCTGACCTGACTATGAGACTTGACTATGTTATTTTTTTCTGGAAAATTAATCTTTCCTTTATTAATGTTATAGATAGATGTTACTTTTATTTATGCTCATGCTTTTATATTTAGTCAGAGTTCAGTTTATACCTTTTATTATTATTATTACTATTAGTATTAGTATTAGTATTACTATTACTATTACTATTACTATTACTATTACTATTACTATTACTATTATTATTATTATTAATGTACGACTGTTTTGGTGATCTTATTTTTTACTTATACATTGCAACTTATGTGTGAGAAAATCTATTTGTAGCCCCCAAAATAAAAAGAAAATATTAAAAAAAAAATAATAATAATAATAAATAAACTAAATACATTTTAGAATAGAATTTAATTGATTTTGAAACTGTCTGCATGATAGAATAACCAAGGTGTGCTTAAAATTTTAATTTTTATTATTTTGTTTTTAATATGTACATTTGGTGGAGATTATGTAATATTTTTTACAACCGAAACATAATTGTGAAATTTGGTCTTAAAGGGACATGGACTACTTTTTGCCTCCAGCTTTTTATTTGCAATATTAATATTTATACGTAGAAACGTAGATTTAAAATCGCTAGAATTAAAACTGTTTACAATGCAAAAATATTTCAATGGAGGATGAACACATGACCTTTAAGTGCTTTACAGTTGTTACATGTAAGTCAGAAAGATTATAACAATGGTGGAAAACTCAGAACATTCTGTTGAAAGTCTTTGAAACACTTGTTTAAGTTTTAAAGTGATGACCAACCCTAATTTTTAAACAATAAAGAATATGTTTCACTGTTAAAAGAGTCATTTTTGATAACTGAAATCATGCTTTACTTAAATTGTATTGTCTAGATTATCCATTTCCGTACATCCTAAGTGTTTCTGGTCATCCCGGTGTTTTTAATAAGACAAAACATTTTCATATTTTTAAAAACGCATGTGTGTCTGAAAAGTAATGGTTATGGAGTCGAGTTTTAGTCTGTTTTAAAATGTATTTAACTGTTTCAAAGTCACAGACTCTTGTTTCACTCAGTTGTAACTTTTTTCAAATGTGTTACAGGTTTGTATATTAACTAAACTTAGTATCTTTTTTCATGGGTTGAAACTAGGGTCTGCCCCTTTAATGAAATTCATGTATGAAATATGCAAGTATCAATGCATAACTCAATTTTTTAAAGTTAAATTGTACTGCATCTGAAGTGAACTAACCAGCCTCGGTGGGACATATCCCAGTGGTAAAGCATTCACTTGATGCGCTGTCAGACCGGCCTCGGTGGCGTCGTGGTTAGGCCATTGGTCTACAGGTTGGTAGGTACTGGGTTCGGATCCCAGTTGAGGCATGGGATTTTTAATCCAGATACCAACTCCAAACCCTGAGTGAGTGCTCTGCAAGGCTCAATGGGTAGGTGTAAACCACTTGCACCGACCAGTGCTCCATAACTGGTTCAACAAAGGCCATGGTGTGTGCTATCCTGCCTGTGAGAAGTGCAAATAAAAGATTCCTTGCTGCTAATCGGAAAGAGTAGCCCATGTAGTGGCGACAGTGGGTTTCCTCTCAAACTGTGTGGTCCTTAACCATATGTCTGACGCCATATAACCGTAAATAAAAATGTGTTGAGTGCACCGTTAAATAAAACATTTCCTTCTGAAGTGAACTATTTCTCATTTCTCAATTTCACTCAACCCAATCTCACCTCCATGTTGTTAAATCATTGTCTACTAATGCAAAATATATTTTTTATTTTATTGATTTATAAAGTTTTCTCATCTTCTCAGTTATAAAATTCCAAAATAGAACATTTGTGGGTTGGTTTTGTCTCGAACACCCACTGCTGAAATTGTTTTTTAAAAAATATTATAGGAATTGTGTTTAAACATCCGTAGTTTTGACATTCCTGGAAAGTTCATTTATGTATCAGAAATATCTTGATGTCTCTTGCTTTTTAGTGTTTATGGGTTGGTTTTTAAGTCTTAAGACATTTTGCATTTGTGAAATTCCAGAAAAGTGCATTTAATGGACTAATATTGTCTTTTGAAATCAGCCATTCCAATTAGAAATTTTAAAAGTACATTTGTGGACTAATATTGACTTTAAAGGGGTGAGATGTAGCCCAATGGTAAAGCACTCGCTTGATGTACAGTCGGTTTGGGATCGATCCCCATCAGTGGAGCCATTGGGCTATTTCTCGCTCCAGCTAGTGCACCACAACTGATACTTCAAAGGCTGTGGTATGTGCTATCCTGTGTAGAATGGTACATATAAAAGATCCCTTGCTGCTAATCGAAAAGAGTAGCCCATGAAGTGGCGACAGTGGGTTTCCTACCTCAATATCTGCGTGGTCTTTGAACATATGTCTGACACCATATAACCATAAATAAAATGTGTTGAGTGCGTCGTTAAATAAAACATTTCATTCCTAATATTGACTTAAAACAGAGTTTAGAAATCTGTGGAGAGTAAATTTAAATTACATTTGTGGATTTGTATTGTCTTGTAGGTTGGTATTTTCAAATTAATATTTAGAAATTAAATTTACAAACTAGTACTGTTTTTAAACATGGCCAATTTAGAAAATTCCTGGAAGGTAAATTTATTGATTGGTATTGTCTTTTGACGATTTATAAATTGGTGGATTGTCTGTTGACATCGTCACATCAAATTAATATTTAAAAAAAATAATGTTCCACCCACCATTCATATTATTATTTTGAAAAGTATGAAAATGGACTGACTTGTCTTTTCAAAATCACAATATAGAATTGGACATCCACCATTCAAATTTAATATAAAAAACTTCTGCTTGTGGATTGACAATTTAGGAATTGGTTTAATTCAGTTTTATTGATTCATATTATCTTCTGAGAGAAATTAATATAAATTCTGTGTAAGGATTAGTATTGTCTTTTAACATTGAAATGTTATAAATTGGTCCAAATTTTATCTATGGATTAGTATTGTCCTTTGATGTCCATCATTCAAACTGATATTTACAAATTGTTGGAAAGTAAATTTAAATTATATTTATCAATTGGTATTGTCTTCTGACATCTGACATTCAAATTGATATTTTTTTAAATGTTGTAAATAAATTTATTATATTATGTTTTGATTGGTATTGTCTTCTGACATCTGCCTTTCAAATTGATATAGTTGAAAAGTAAATTTAAATCAGACTTATCAATTGGTATTGTCTTCTGACATCTGTCATTCAAATTTAGATTTAGAAATTGTTGGAAAATAAATTTAATTTAGATTTATCAATTGGTATTGTCTTCTGATTTCTGCCATTCAAAATGATATTATTGGAAAGTAAATTTAAATTAGGTTTATCAGTTGGTATTGTCTTCTGATATCTGCCATTCAACTTGATATTATTGGAAAGGAAATTTAAATTAGGTTTATCAATTGGTATTGTCTTCTGATGTCTGTCATTCAAATTAATATTTACAAATTGTTGGATAGTAAATTGAAATTAGATTTATCAATTGGTATTGTCTTCTGACATCTGACATTCAAACTGATATTATTAGAAAGTAATTTAAATTAGGTTTATCAATTGGTATTTTCTTCTGACGTCTGTCATTCAAATTGATATTTACAAATTGTTGGAAAGTAAATTTAAATAAGATTTATCGATTGGTATTGTCTTCTGACATCTGTCATTCAAATTGATATTTACAAATTGTTGGAAAGTAAGTTTAAATTAGATTTATCAATTGGTATTGTCTTCTGACATCTGACATTCAAACTGATATTATTGGAAAGTAAATTTAAATTAGGTTTATCGATTGGTATTGTCTTGTAAGTGGGTTGTTCCTGTGTTGACGTGGCTGCTTCATGTTTGATTGCACACAGGGGGATGTGCTGAAGAAAATACCCGACCAGACAGAGGTGATATCGGAAATAGATTTGATCCCTGGCGATAGTTCCGATCTGCACCAGGTGAACAAAACAAACGTGCATGATTTTTATGCATGACCTAGTTGTGTTGCCATAGTGATGTCAACCCATAACCCATTTTGTAACCCATGTCCCAAAATAATGGGAAGGATTAAAGGATAAGAATTTTTCATGTGTAAAATTGTTGAATAACGAGATATATTTAAAGTGGACACTATTTTTTTAATTGTAAAATTGTTGAATAATGAGAGATATTTAAAAGTGGAAACCAGTTTTTTAATTGTAAAATAGTTAAATAACAAGAGATATTTAAAGTGGAAACCTTTTTTTTATTGTAAAATTGTTGAATAAGGAGAGATATTTAAAGTCAAAACCATTTTTTGTTGTCAAATTGTTGAATAACATCACTAAGTTTTGCCTTTACCATAGTTTGACACCCAATAGCCGATGTATTTTTTTCGTGCTGGGGTTTCGTTAAACATTCATTCATTCATTCTTTTTGTTGAATAACGAGATATTTAAAGTGGAAACAATTTTTTTATTATAACATTGTTAAATAATGTAAGATATTTAAAGTGGAAAAAAAAAAAATTAATTGTAAAATTGTTGAATAACGAGATATATTTAAAGTGGAAATCATGTTTTTTTATATTGTAAAATTGTTGAATAACGAGAGATATTTAAAGTAGAAACTAGTCTCCATATATTTTTAATTAAAAGAAACATCAATAAACATCCCAAAACCAACAACAACCCACTGAGGAATTTATAAACAATAGATTTTCATGTATTGGTAATTGTTATCAGTATTTTAATAATTTTAATTTTAAATAATAAATATAATAAATGTAATATAATAATAATAGTTTTATAATAATAATAACAACGTAACAATTGAAACTGTTTCTAAAAATATCCTGGAAGTAGGTTTTTTTTTTGTTCATCTGCAGCTAAAAGTAATTGAAAATTTCATGGCATTTTCTTAAATAAAATGCTTGGAAATGTATTCTAATTAGTTTACCTGAACTTGAATATGTACCAAGATGTAATACATGCTATATGCGTGCTGCACCACCCCCACCCCAATCCTCCAATCCCCCAATCCTCAGCCCCACCCACAACTCTTTAACCAACCAGCAATTTCATAAACAAAACCATTTTTAATTTCTTTTTCTTTTTTTTTAGCATACAAATTGTACTTTTTTTCCTTCTTTTTTTTATTTCTGCAAAATACATTCTGATAATGTTAGATTAAGTGTTATCTACTTCATTACCTTATAAAATAAAAACTTATAAATTATACAAATTGAACATTTAATAAACAAAAACATGTTGCAGCATATATATATATATATATATATATATATATATAGCTTTTTATGGGATTATTATATATTCTAACTATTTAGTTTGTGAGCATTACTTTTAACTAAAAGTTACATATTCTTTTTGTCTCTTGTTTTTTAAAAACAATAATAGCAGATATTGTAATTACTAGTATTATAATATATAAAAAACACATAGTGTCAATTGGCGGGATTCGAACATTCGAACCTACTGCACCGATTCGCATGACATCTTACAGCCTGTGACCTCAACCGCTTGGCCAACAGGGTCATCCACACAAAAAATGGAAGCCCAATTCACCGTTGTTAAGGCAGTGTGCTGTCAAACACTAAAGTAACAGTTCGGTATTTTTAAATTGCAATGAGGCTAATGACGCCAATAGTAAATCAGCAGGAACATTGACCCAGTAATTATAATATTTCAAAACAAAGTGTCAGTTGTCAGAATTCAAACTTACTACACTGATTTGCGAGGCATTTGACAGCTCACGATCTTAATACACTCGGTCAATGGGGACATTCACAAAAATGCACTTCTGCATACTTTTTTATTATTTTAAATTCACATTTTGCATGATAACTTTGAAAACAAATTAACTCCTTTTTTTATTAAGAAGAGCACTGTATTAATGTATGCTAATTTATTTTAGTCTTCTTCTTTTTAATTTCATTTTTAGTTTATGCACATGTTAGTAGCAGTCTTGTCTTCACTAACTTTTTTGTTTTGTTTCTTTTGTTTTCTATTAGTTTATAACTGACCTAATACGGTAAATGTCTTAAGAAATAGTGAGACTCAAACTTGACTACTACCTGTATGACAACCCTCTTAAATATGACTAAATAATGAATGTACACATTATATATATTGTCCCAGTTCTTATCTTAACTGAGAAAACCAATGTTAAAAAAAATGTGTCTATTAAAATACTAATTAAAAAAAGTGATGTTCCAATTAATTATTATAATCGAAAATTGATTGGTTGGGCGCTACTGATATGATTATTTTTTATAAAGAAGGAATGAAATGTTTTATTTAACGACACACTCAACACATTTTATTTACGGTTACATGGCGTTAGACATATGGTTATGGACCACACAGATATTGAGGGAGGAAACCTGCTGTCGCCACTTCATGGGCTACTCTTTTCAATTAGCAGCAAGGGATCTTTTATATGCACCCTCCCACAGACAGGATAGTACATACCACAGCCTTTGTTACACCAGTTGTGGAGCACTGGCTGGAAAGAGAAATAACCCAATGGGTCCACCGACAGGGATCGATCCTGGACCGACCGCACATCAAGCGAACGCTTTACCACTGGGCTATGTCCCGCCCTTTATCTGTTATAAAAAAATCCATAACGTATTGTCACAGGAAATGTTGACAGTAATTGTTCATTCAGTTTATATAATGGAATTGATGTAAATATCATAGTTTGACACCCAATAGCTGATATATTTTTTTATGCTGAGGTGTTGATAAACATTTATTCATTCATTCATGTTAATATGGGGGTGGGAGAGTGGGTGGGAGGGTGTTTTCATGTGTACTAAAAAAAAACCAAAGGCATTAAATAGTTATTAAAAGTAAAATTAATGATTTGTAAGGTCTTATCACAGTGGCCAAAACATTAGATGTATGGTTCTTATGATCCAGACCGGTCTCGGTGGCGTCGTGGTTAGGCCATCGGTCTACAGGCTGGTAGGTACAGGGTTCGGATCCCAGTCGAGGCATGGGATTTTTAATCCAGATACCGACTCCAAACCCTGAGTGAGTGCTCCACAAGGCTCAATGGGTAGGTGTAAACCACTTGCACCGACCAGTGATCCATAACTGGTTCAACAAAGTCCATGGTTTGTGCTATCCTGCCTGTAGGAAGTGCAAATAAAAGATCCCTTGCTGCTAATCGGAAAGAGTAGCCCATGTAATGGCGACAGCGGGTTTCCTATCAAAATCTGTGTGGTCCTTAACCATATGTCTGACGCCATATAACCGTAAATAAAATGTGTTGATCCAGAGCCATCATGTGTTATGGGATGGGATGTAGCCCAGTGGTAAAGCACTCACTCTATGCACAGTCAGTCCAAGATCGATCCCCGTCGGTGGGCCTGTTATTTTTCGTTCCAGCCAGTGCACCACAACTGGTATATCAAAGGCCATGGTATGTACTACCCTGTCCATGGGATGGTGCATATAAAAGATCCCTTGCTGCTAATCGAAAAGAGTAGCCCACGAAGTGGCAACAGCGGGTTTCCTCTCTCAGTATATGTGTGGTCCATAACCATATGTCTGACGCCATATAACTGTAAACAAAATGCATCGTTAAATCAAACATTTCTTTCTTTTTTCTTTCATATGTTCATATAATTCAAACCTATGGTGTAATCATATATTTCGTTTCAACTTATTTTTTGTGCTCAAATCCAAATAAGGTTCAAGCATGCTGTCCTGGGCACACACACCTTAGTTATCTGGGCTGTCTTTCTAGGACAGTCAGTTGTTAGTGGTTATTGAGAAAGAAGAGGGTGTAGTGGTCTTACACCTACCCACCGAGTCGTTAAAACTCACTCTGGGTGGGAGCCGGTACCGGGTTGTGAACCCTGTGCGTATCAGCCTTATGTCCGATGGCTTAACCATGACACCACCGAGGCCGGTATTGTGTAATCAAACGTCGGTGCAAACCAATTATCTATGATGATTTTTCATCTGATTTCCCTGGCTAATATAAGGTTGCCATAGACCAAATCAAGTGTTTAGCGTTTTCTAATATTACTGATTAGTTGAAACATATTCTATTGCTTTTGAAAAAACTAATTTATTAGGCACAAGTTTTCCAACTTTCTATGCCTTTTTATAATACGTACATAATCATGACAGTGTTATATTTATGCAATATAAATGTTAACAAATATTAATGTTATTGAAAGAAAGAAAGAAAGAAAGAGAAGAAGAAATTAAAACTTCTCCAGGTTTGTTAAAAGCAAAACAAAAATGACCGGCATCACAATCTGTAAATTACTGATTAAAGGGAACTTTTTTGTTTTATTTATATACATGTAAAAGGCTTGAGCTATATGTATAAAAGACCTATTAAGCCTGAGCTGTATGAAAAACTACCTATTCAGGTTGAGCTGCATGTATAAAAGCCCTACTCAGCTTGAGCTTATGAAAATTACCTATTCAGGTTGAGCTGTATCTATAAAAGACCTACTCAGCTTGAGCTTATGAAAATTACCTATTCAGGTTGAGCTGTATATATATAAAAGACCTATTAAGCTTGAGCTTATGAAAATTATCTATTCAGGTTGAGCTGTATATATAAAAGACCTATATGGCCTAAACTGTATATACAAATAAGCTAGGTAGCCTGATCTGTTTATGTTCTATTCAGCCTTAGTTGTATGTACAACTATTCTGTTCAGCCTGAGTTGTTTGTACACAAATTCTATTCAGCCTGAGTTGTATAACATCTATTTAAACTGAGCTGTATATTTGGTGGACTTTTCTGTTCGTACACATATTGGGGGGGGGGAGGGGAATCGTACCAAATTTAAGCATGGATTAAAAAATAATTATAAAAAAAATAAAAATAAAAACAAACTTGTATACATGGTTTTTTTTAGAGGTAGTTGTCAATAGCCAGTATAACACACGTTTATTAAAACTGTAAGTGTGTTTTTATTTTGCATTAGTAAATGATGTTGTAATATGGTGAGGTGAGATTGTGTATGTGTGTGTGTGTGTGTGTGTGTATATAAAGGTTATGAGCTAATCACCTAAGACACAGTTGTGTTTAGGGGTGTAGTTCCTTCCCACATTTCCCCACTTCAGACCGTTTTTTCTCTAAAATTGTCACATTTTCTGTATTTTTCAAATAAAGAGCTTTTTTTTTCACAAGAAAAAGAAAGAAAGAAAAAAGATTTTAAAAAAGGAATAAAACCCAACCTAGTATTAATTGTTCTTGTGATGGTTTTGTTAACACAGTCATATTCATATGGGTAATGGGACATGTACCCACTAAATATTTTTAAGTGCCTTTTTTTCCCCCTTTTTTCATTTTTTTCATTTGGGTTGCCCTTTTGATGAGTTGGTTCATGTGCCATTAGTCTCTCTCCCCTCCCAATTTTTTTTTCCCCTGGATCTGCCCCCCCCCCCCCCCCTTCCCAAATTTGGTTAAAAAAAAAAATTAATAATTTTTTTTTTTAAATTCCTGGATCTGCCCTGTATTAACATTGTACTTAGCAATCACCTGTTTATGTGGTCGGCTACACAAAGAACAGTTTTTACAATTGAATAAGGGCGGGAGTTAGCTCAGTTGGGTGAGTGCTCGTGTGAGGTGCTTGTGCCACAGGATCAAACCACCTCTTGTGGATCCATTCAACTGATTAGGTTTTTTCTCGTTCCAACCAGTGCACCACAACTGGTATATCAAAGGCTGTGGTATGTGTTGTCCTGTCTGTGGGAAAGTGCTTATATAAAAGATCCCTTGCTGCATTAGGAACAATGTAGCTCATTTCCACCCTAAGACTACGAGTCAAAATTAGCAAAATTGTTTAGACTTCCAGTAGCCAATGATTAAGGCAGGAAGGAAATGGTTTATTTAATGACGCACTCAACACATTTTATTTATGGTTATATGGCGTCGGACATATGGTTAAGGACCACACAGATATTGAGGGAGAAAAAGAAAGAAAGAATTGTTTTATTTAACGACGCGCTCAACACATTTTATTTACGGTTATATGGCGTTGGACATATGGTTATGGACCACACAGATATTGAGAGAGGAAACCCACTGTCGCCACTTCATGGGCTACTCTTTTCGATTAGCAGCAAGGAATCTTTTATATGCACTATCCCACAGACAGGATAGCACATACCACGGCCTTTGATGTACCAGTCGTGGTGCACCGTCTAGAGCGAGAAATAGCCCAATTGGCCCACTGACGCGGATTGATCTCAAACTGACCGCGCATCAAGCGAGCGCTCTACCACTGGGCTACGTCTCGCCCCCTAGCCAATGATTAATTAATCAATGTGCTCTAATGGTGTTGATAAGCAACAACAAAAAAACATAACTCTTTCCCTTAGTCCCTTCCCAAAAATATTTCCTGGATCCGCCCTGTATTAACATTATACTTTGCAATCACCTGTTTATTTGGTCAGCCACACAAAGAACAATTTTCACTACTGACTAAGGAAGGGGGCGGGACCTAGTCCAGTGGTAGAGCGCTCGCTTGATGCGCAGTCGGTCTAGCATCGTTCCCCGTCGGTGGACCCATTGGGCTATTTCTCGTCCCAGCCAGTGCTCCACAACTGGTGTAACAAAAGCTGTGGTATGTACTATCCTGTCTGTGGGATGGTGCATATAAAAGATCCCTTGCTGCTAATCGAAAAGAGTAGCCCATAAAGTGGCGACAGCGGGTTTCCTGTCTCAGTATCTGTGTGGTCCTTAACCATATGTCCGACACCATATAACTGTAAATAAAATGTGTTGAGTGCGTCATTAAATAAAACATTTCCTTCCTTCCTTCCAATAGCCAATGATTAATTAATCAATGTGCTCTAGTTTTGTCGATAAACAACAAAACAAAAAACTTAACTCTTTCTCTTAGTCCCGTCCCCAAAATATTTCCTGGATCTGCCCTATATTAACATTATACTTTACAACCACCTGTGTATATGGTCAGCCACACAAAGAACGATTTTCACTATTGACTAAGGAGTTATTGTTTGTGTTTCAGGGCGACGAACTGTTGCGTCTGCCGAGTCACTCATATGACAAGAACGACCTTGTTCGCAGTTTGAGTATTCCAGCAGACGGGCCAGAGGAAGTCATAGAAGCAGACGACTACCTACAGCCTCAGTCTGAAGCAGAGGCGGAGAATGATTCCCTGCCGCATATAAAGGTTAGAGGATAAAGAGAATAATTTATATATGGCCTACCTAGGGAGACACCTCATCATCTGCAGGTCTTAACTAACGAGCTACTCTCGGCCTACTAAAATCCAAACCTATACGTAGCTCCCTACCTTTTATTCAAAATTGCGCCAAACTTCCGTCAACAAAATGCGCACCCATTTCCCTTTGGCTTAATCCTACAGGACATTCCAAATATATGGCACCATACCACCCCACCACCTGTTACCGGCTACGGTTGGACTGCTGGTGCTCCCTTGCACCTGCCAGTGCAGGTGGTCCCTCCTCCACCCACCCCTACCCTTTCCTGTCCTGGACAGAAGAACCAGCTGAGGCCGGTACTTGTGCCCAGGACAGGCGTGCGCTACAACAGCTTGCTCTGAATGTGCACGTTAAACAATTTCCCATTCCCATTCTCCCAAGGCTTATAACAAGTTAAGTTTATATATAAAAAGGTAATTTAATTTTTTGATATTACACTAAATTAAAGGCATATTGTCACAGACCACTGACCTATTTAATGGTCTAACAAAATATTACCTGAACAAAAATAATTTGATTTGTCCCTAAATGTACTTTATTCAACCATCTTCATGGCCATCATACTCCATTTATTAATGACATTTTGTAAAAATAATTGAATTATGGCAATGGTCCATAATTCAAAAACTAAAATTGCCGAGGGGGATGGCATGGATTTCACTCCATTATGTTTCAGTTAAAGTGATGCGATAGCTAGATTTGGTTTCCAACAATTAATGTAATTTTTAGTTATTATCCTTAAATTCGTGACAGTATGCCTTTAAGACCAGTCCGACTGAAAATTGTGCCAAATAACTAACTGTAAAGTTAATATCTTGGCTTATCTGACTTATGACACTTCTAAAAATTTAAAAATCTCCCCTCCTCCCCCCCCCCCCCCCCCCCCTTTTATTGGGTTGTAATTTCAAAATTGTCCCATTTAATTTCGACTCTTCCCCTCCCCCCTCCCGCTCCGGAGTTGGTCACTGGCAATGATGGCGACTCTCCTCTGGGGTGGGGGGTGCCTGAACCGTCGGGATATGGGCATATTAAACGAGTTCCCTTCCCTTCAGGTAGCATTACTCATAGAGAAAGTGGTTGTAGGATACAAATGTTTTTCCTGTGGTTACATGGTGCCGACATTCAATAACCGAAGATTGATAAATCAGTGTGCTCTAGTGGTGTCGTTAAACAAAACAAATAATTCTGTTGTTACAGGGTGCTGCTGGGATGGCATTGCTCAGTTCTGATCTTGTCAAATTCTTCAAATACAGACTCATTCATTCATTCATTCATTCATTCTTTCTTTCTTTCTTTCTTTCGTTCGTTCGTTCGTTCGTTCGTTCGTTCGTTCGTTCGTTCGTTCGTTCGTTCGTTCGTTCGTTCTTCATTCATTCTTTCAATCATTCAATCATTCATTCTTTCAATCATTCATTCATTCATTCTTTATTGACTTAGATCTAAACAGCTCATAAGTTACATGAAGAAAAAAAAAAAAAAAAAAAAAAAATATATATATATATATATATATACAGATAAACAAATACACAGGTGAACAATGGTGTCACATAATGAAATAATGTACAATGGAAAGTAAATAAACAATAAATAAATAATTTTTATAATAAAATAAATAAATAAATGAGATAACTACATAGTGTTGTTTCTTAACTGGGTAGCTTGATACAGATAATTTCCACACTCTCAGAAAAAGTGGTTGTAGGATGAAACCATTTTTCCTGTTGTTACAGTGTGCTACTGGGATGACATCGCTCAGTTCTGATCCTGTAAAATTCTTCAAACACAGAGGTACTGTAGTATTACTCATAGAGAAAGTGATTGCAGGATAAAAACATTCTTTCCTCTTGTTACAGGGTGCTACCGGGATGTCTCACTTCGACCCAAAGCTGATGGCAAAGGAGGATCACATGCGTCCTCCGTGGCGAGAGAAGCGTTACGCCCACCTCGAGTCAGCGGCCGAGGCGAGAAACCAACGACTATCGCCGACCCGCGGACGCGGGGATTCCGTCAACTCACGATACAGTTCGGACCCCGTCAAGTTCTTCAAAGACAGAGGTAGTATTTAGAGGATGAACTAACGAGTCGCTCGTTAGATACAATTTGATTTCGAAAAAAACTTTCTTTTTTTTGTTTTTTTTCTTCTTTTTTTTTAGAGATATATTAAATTTCACTTTATTTCATTACAATGGTCATAGGCATATGCTTCTTTAAGGCATATAGACGTAAGGTCGTCTTAAGCCTATCAATATTTTTTTCTTTTTTTTTTTCTTTTATTCACAGATTCCCTTTTACACTGTGCCTACCCCCATCCAGGGGGAAACAAAAGAAAGAAATGTTTTATTTAACAACGCACTCAACACATTTTATTTTCGGTTATATGGCGTCAGACATATGGTTAAGGACCACACAGATTTTGAGAGGAAACCCGCTGTCACCACTACATTCGCTACTCTTCCGATTAGCAGCAAGTGTTTTTTAACTCAACTTTCACTCACACATTCACACAACATCCAAGGCTATATCTAGTGTTTTCCCTAGCATGTTTTAGCATGGTGCAGCACTATGCCTCAATAGTCTAGCACCATCTTGCCTTAACCAACACCATGCTGCCCTGAGATTAAACAAGCCTTTTTCACTAATTAATTCTAAAATTGCCTTTATAAAACACCAAAAAAGGTATTATTAATGAATAAAATATGCCTTTTATATCTTTTGCCATTCATTTATTAAAGCAAGCACATAAATTACATTAATGTTTATTTCAATTAATTTTTGTGTATTTTTACTGAAAAACAAGTGCCCCGAAAATGGTGAAAATGGTAAAAAGTTGAATTTCGAAAAAACCCAACTGGTTTTAAGGAAGGAAGGAAGGAAGGAAGGAAATGGTTTATTTAACGTCGCACTCAACACATTTTATTTATGGTTATGTGGCATCGGAAATATGGTTAAGAACCATTCAGATATTGAGGGAGGAAACCCGCTGTTGCAGCCTCATGGGCTATTCTTTTCAGTCAACAGCAAAGGATCTTTTATATGCACCATCCCATAGACAGGATAACACATACCACAGCCTTTGATGTACCAGTCGTTGTGCACTGGCTGGATCGAGAAATAGCCCAATGGGCCCACTGATGGGGATCGATCCCAAACTGACCAAGCGAGTGCTTTGTTGTAAGATAAAATGGTATCTAACAGCCACTTGTGTAGTATTCTCTTTATAAATTAGTTCTCCGAACAGAGGTAATCATTCGAGCATTTTCCCTAAGTCTTTGTCACCATATAACCGTAAATAAAATGTGTTGAGTGCGTCGTTAAATAAACCATTTCCTTCCTTCCTTTCTCAATCAAGTTGGTCATCAACGTTACATCTACTACCAAATTAAACATCTTCAAAACTTGAGGCCTTCAAATCTTGATATTGATTAGACCCATTCTCTAATTGGGCTTTTTCATATCCTCACCAGTGCCCCACGACTGGTATATCAAAGACCACGGTATGTGCTGTCCTGTCTGTGGGAAAGTGCATATAAAATACACTCTGCTGTTAATGGGGGAAAGTGTCGCGGGTTTCCACTAAGACAGTAATATCAGAATTAGCAAATGTTTGGTCGTCCAGATTAATAAATCATTGTGCTGTAGTGGTGGTGTTAAACACAGAAAGAAAGAAAGGAATGTTTTATTTAACGACGCACTCAACACATTTTATTTACGGTTATATGGCATCAGACATATGGTTAAGGATCACACAGATTTTGAGAGGAAAGCCCGCTGTCGCCACTTCATGGGCTACTCTTTCCGATTAGCAGCAAGGGATTTTTTTTTTTGCGCTTCTCACAGGCAGGATAGCACAAACCATGGACTTTGTTGAACCAGTTATGGATCACTGGTCGGTGCAAGTGGTTTACACCTACCCATTGAGCCTTGCGGAGCACTCACTCAGGGTTTGGAGTCGGTATCTGGATTAAAAATCCCATGCCTCGACTGGGATCCGAACACAGTACCTACCAGCCTGTTGACCGATGGCCTAACCACGACGCCACCAAGGCCGGTCCTGGTGTTAAACAAAATTTTGACATTTTGACATTTGACAAATGTAACGTTTTAATTTGACATAATTTGTCTGAAACGTATTTCAGAGGTCCGAATTTTTGGCACCCTATTTCAAACCGTCCGTTCTTCCCATAGTACCTTATTTACAGCCCGCTATAATTTTTTTAGCAGAAAATATTTCTTTTGGCCTGTTATTTCTAAAACAAAATTAACAGCAAGTCGTATTTTACTTCCTGTTTCGAAGATCCGGGACGTGGTAAAGCGCTCACTTGATGTGCAGTCGGTTTGAGGTCGATTCCCATTGGTGGACCCATTGTGGTATTTCTTGTTCCAGGCAGTGCACCACGGCTGGTATATCAAAAGCCTTGGTATGTGTTATCCTGTCTGTGGGATGGTGCATATAAAAGATCACTTGCTACTAATGGAAAAATGTAGCAGGTTTCGTCTCTAAGACTATTTGTCAAAATTATCAAATGTTTGACATCCATTAGTCGATGATTGATAAATCCGTGTGCTCTAGTGGTGGTGTTAAACAAAACAAACTTCTTCTTCCAGGTTTGAGTACTGCGATATAGTAGTCCCCAAATACTTCAAAATGTGCCAAGTTGTCATTAAACATACATTCCTTTCATTTATTTTTAGGCTTTTAATTTAATAACGTATCTCTCTTCTTTTTTTTCAGATGAAGTAGATTTGATGCAGCGTGGTTTTGATGACCGCCCCTTCTATAATGGCATCCCTGACACAGCCCCAAGCAGTCCCTCCCCTCCCCCACCACTGAAATCGGAAATGCCCCTGCATATACCGGTGGATGAAGATGACTATCTACAACCGAAATCCTCGCGTCCAGCAGCGTACATGGACCTCAGTGATAGAGGTACGTTTGTTTCGGTGCCATCAGTGTGTCTCTTGACAAACAAATACATGTACATGTTATAGATAACATATCATAACATGTATCATAAATAGAGGTTATTACCAGAGCGTGCTTCGGTATATATAGTCAGTATCATTGTCATATATTAGGAATAAAAATTGTATTATGCGAGCTTCTGACAAACCGTAATGTATTATTTTTATTCCTAATATGGCTATCCAGATATGGAACCCGGGATAGACATACTCGAAACTTTCGTGGTATATGAGCATGGCAAAATTCACATACACACACATACACACATTCCTAATATATGATATTGACGATGCCGAAACACACGAGGGTAATAATCTCTTAATCATACAATCCCCAGCTCAGTACAACATGTTTTTGTAAACTGTACATTCCTAATATATGATATTGACGATACCGAAATACACGAGGGTAATAATCTCTTTATCATATAAGCTCAAGCTTGATACAACATGTTTTTGTAAACTGTACATTCCTAATATATGATATTGATGATACCGAAATACACGAGGGTAATAATCTCTTTATCATATAAGCTCAAGCTTGATACAGCGTGTTTTTGTAAACTGTACACGCAACTTTAATTCCAGTCCGCCATTACTAGATGTTCAAATGACGTAAGAATATGTGGCGCGGTTTCTTTTTGAATGGAAATTACGTCAAATGCAAATGACGTCATTTTGGATGTCCTTACATCAAAATAAACTAGTGCTTAATGTTTTTTGTTTTCTGAACACTGGACAGCTTTCAGTGTAAAATTGCTATTGAAATGTTTTTATTTGATGACTGAATGCATACGTCAATTATGGAGTGTCACCTTAGAATGTTTTCTTAAATGTCAATAAACCTAGTGCCGTGACCTCGATTAATTTACATCTTATTTGCAAAGTTATCAAATTCTTAAAGTATGTGATCTGAAAAATATCACATACTTTGATTGCACTGAAAATGTAAGATATTATATGATAAATGTATTTATCCTATAACTTACCCATAATATCCATGTCATAAACCCATATGATAATTTATTTTATTAACCCGATTAATAATGGTATGCAAATCTGCAAGGTCTCTAGGTAATTTGTTACTGTGGATGGGTCATTTGCTTACAAGCCAACAAGACCCGTGTACCTGAGCGTAACATTTTCAAAGATTTGTTTAAGATGCGTGACGTCAAACTAATCTGTGCTAATCGTGATGACGTCATATTATCGATGGCGGCGACTTTAGTACTGTGATTTACTAAAAAAAAGTAATTAGAATGTTATTTTAGAAGTGTTATAGGATAAATAGATTTCGCTACTCATGTTTTTTAATATGCAAAATATCAACCTCGTCTAGTTAATTGGTATTAGTCTCGGCAGAGCCTCAACAAATACTGATTAACATAGACTCGGTTGATATTTTCCATATTAAAAAATACTTGTGACGAGTCCTCTGTTTGTTATATACCTATTCAATCTTACTATAGTGATAAAGACATTTTGAAACCGTGTGATAAATGTATTTTGTATCGCACATATGTGCGATCTGGACACGGGCTTTTAAATGGGGAATTCCCTTTTTGTTTGTACTGCAGTTAGTACCTTTTATTTACTGACGTCATATATGATTTACAAATGACATCACATTGTATTTGAAACATTATACAAGGCTGCTGCAGAGTATGATTCTTCATGTTAAATAAATCCATGAAAGGAGTTTTGATTATAGATTTAAGGAAGTGTTGTTATGACATTAAATTAAAAACCATTTTTGTAAAACATAAACGAAGGTATGTAATAAATACAGAACTTCACATACGTTGTTTTCATTTCCTATTTATTGCACTTGTTTATTTTGCGAAAGAACATACCACTTGAACGCTATGCGGTCTCGTGATATATATTCTTATGCATAATAAACTTGTGCAATAAATAGGAAGTGAAAATGACGTATTTGAAGTTCTGTATATATGTCCTATAACTTACCCATGATATGCATGTCATAAGCCCATGTGATAATTTAATGTATTAACCCAGTTAATAATGGTATGCAATTTAAAAGGTATATGCAAATTTTCAAGGTCTCTAGGTAATAATGTGTTACTGTCAATGAGTTATTTGTTTACAAGCCAACAAGACCTGTATACATGAGCGTAACGTTTTCATAAGATTTAGTTAAAGTGTGTGACATGAAAATAATTTGTGCTAATCATGATGATGTCATGTTACCGGTGGAGGCAACTTTAATACTGTAATTTACTAAATATTGAATGAAAATATTATTTTAGAAGTGTTGTCGGAACACATAGAATTCACTATTTATGTTTTTTAAAATGTAAAATATCAACCTCGTCTATTTAGCCTCGATGAATCCTGATTAATGTAGACTCAGTTGATATTTTTAATATTAAAAAACACTCATAACAAATCCTCTATATAGCATATATCATAAAATAACATAAAATCACTACATATCCATATCAATAAGTTGTGACGTCCCTGTAAGTTCATAAATTCTATCCATATAGTTGCATAAATAAAAGTTACAGATCAGTTGGTGCGATTAACCAGTTTTCTGTTGGCCAATTAGGATGACCGACTCAAGCAGAATTATAAACTGTATTGTATAAAATTGTACAATGTAGCTGAAATAAACAGCAATACTAGTTTTTCTCCTTAATGTTTTATGGATTACGGGATAAAACTAATAACTAGTTGATGAGTTAGTATCATATTTAAACCGGATAGATATTAGGTCCCTGTCATCTGGTTCAAATAGCTTTCAGTGTGTATTGAAATTATGGCTCAGTAACAAATGTTCTAGGGACTATGTGTATTGAAACTATGGCTCAGTAACAAATGTTCTAGGGACTGTGTATTTAAACTATGGCTCAGTAACAAATGTTCTAGGGACTATGTGTATTGTAACTATGGCTCAGTAACAAATGTTCTAGGGACTATGGTTGGTTTAAATATTTATAATTTAATTTACCTATTTTTTTTCTCTCTTTCTGTTTGAGAAAGAACCCTGATTTAAATATTTATAATTTCTACCCCCCCCCCCCTCTCTCTCTCTCTCTCACTCTCACTCTCACTGTCACTGTCACTGTCACTGTCACTCTCACACTCACACTCACACTCACACTCACACTCACACTCACACTCACACTCACACTCACCCTCTCCCTCTCCCTCTCTCTCTCTCTCTCTCTCTCTCTCTCTCTCTCTCTCTCTCTCTCTCTCTCTCTCTCTCTCTCTCTCTCTCTCTCTCTTAGCTTATTGCAAGAATGAGCAGTAATTTTAACTCTTTTTTTTTTTTAATAGGGGCTATGGTTGATTTAAATATTTTATAATGTTATCTCTGGGGGTTTTCTCTTTCAGCTTATTACGAGAATGAGCAGGTGTTTGAAGAAGAACCGGAGGAGATGGAAACCGACAAGATGTTGCCGCAGTCGAATGGTGCTGCGGTAGAAAACCCCGAGTACTTCGACAAAGTGGAGGAAAATCCATGGACAGATTCGCGACCAAAACAAAATGGACTCCATCCCACTGTGATGGTGAAACCCTCCCCCACTGTACCCAACTCTAGTATACCCTCCTCTAAACCCCGTGAGAGAAACTATTATAATGACGTAGGGAGGTTAGAGGTTAAACCTCTTGTGATGACAGGAGAAGTCAATTCTGAATCAACTGTGTAACAGGAAGTGTGTGAGACTCTGTGAAGAGCCGCAAACTTGACAAAGAAATGACAAAAGAGATAGTGAAGTCATTTGAAGAGGCTCAGATGTGACAAATAAAGAATGAAGTCACTTGTGCAAGGTTTTCTCAGAAACGGAAATGGACTTTCTGTTAAGAGCTGCCAAATTGACAGAAAAATAAAGTCACCCTGTAAAGGGCCACAAACTTGACAAGTAAAATGGATGAAGTCACTTAACTGTGGGTGCTAATCTATTACAAGATTGTTGTCATAAAGTGAGGTGCAAAATGAACTTATGAAGTCACTTAAGCGTTTGATCTCCATACATGTATATTAAAACTTAACCGATAGGTAATAACCAAATACTTTATTACTTACAAAACATGTCATTAGCAACATGTAGGCTAATAAAATTTAATTGGGCATTGTTTGACCTTGCTCTGACCTTAATGACAGAATATGAATGTTGGACCACACCCACAAAATCTTATTCAAACATTGGATCAACATGGACTCAGTCACTGAAGCAGAATGGAGGAAATTGTGGTATCGTCCAGAAATATGGTTTCTGTGTGTGTGATATAAGGAAAATGAATTCAGAATTGTGCCTGTTATATTTTGAAATAGACGAGCAATTCTTTATATATATATATATATATATATATATATATTAATTATATATATTAATTATATATATATAATAATTAATTATATATATATATATATATATATCTGGGCATAATATGCCTTTGTTTGCAACAATAATCATAACTGTGATGAGATATATATATATATATATATATATATATATATATATATATATATATATATTATATATATGTACATACACACACATACTTTTATACACATAATGAGGGCTTAAGTTGTGTATGTGGATTTCATTTTCAAATGGAGAGATCAACCTGTCTATAAGAGGCCACGGCTGTACAAATTGTAGGGTAGGGGTTTAATGTCAGTGTATGCTTTTAACACAAAAGTATTGATAACAATATTTCTTACAAAATTACTAATAAAACCTGCAGTTGATACACATTTTGAGCATTATTGTTAATGGGCCCGTAAAGAACAATTTGTTGGCCTGTTTGAGTAGGTGTCCTCTATGTATAGGTTAGAATACAGGCATGTATGATGAAGGAATTTTAACATCATTAACTAAAGTGCACTTGATGGACAGGTGGTCTTTATGCAGATGGTTGTTTTATGAAGGGGTCTGTATTTGTTAATTGTAGAAAGGACTGTACACTGTGCTCTGTGTCGGAGAGGTACTATATGTGATATGCATGCATGTACATTCAATTTATAATGTATGTTCTTTTATTACGTTGTATGTTTCTGTCTTAACCCTTTTGAAACAGTTATTTTAAGATTAATGGTCCTCTTTAAAAAGTATGCTATTTCTGTCAACCCTTTTGAAATTGAGTTATTTTAAGATTAATGGTCCTCTTTAAAAAGTATGCTATTTCTGTCAACCCTTTTGAGTCTTAGTTATGTTGAGATCAATGGTCCTCTTTAAAAAGTATGCTATTTCTGTCAACCCTTTTGAGTCTGAGTTATTTTAAGATCAATGGTCCTCTTTAAAAAGTATGCTATTTCTGTCAACCCTTTTGAAATTGAGTTATTTTAAGATTAATGGTCCTCTTTAAAAAGTATGCTATTTCTGTCAACCCTTTTGAGTCTTAGTTATGTTGAGATTAATGGTCCTCTTTAAAAAAGTATGCTATTTCTGTCAACCCTTTTGAGTCTTAGTTATTTTAAGATTAATGGTCCTTTTTAAAAAAGTATGCTATTTCTGTCAACCCTTTTGAGTCTGAGTTATTTTAAGATCAATGGTGCTCTTTAAAAAGTATGCTATTTCTGTCAACCCTTTTGAGTCTGAGTTATTTTAAGATCAATGATCCTCTTTAAAAAAGTATGCTATTTCTGTCAACCCTTTTGAGTCTGAGTTATTTTAAGATTAAATGATCCTAACACAATTTACATTCAGTTTTATTACAGATATAGAGACACAAACTGCAGTTTTAGTATTATAGCACTCACATGTATGGACTGAATTGGAACAGAGTTCCTCATTGTAAAGGTCACAATTGTTATGCAATAGTGGACTTCTGCTTTTGTAGGGCAAAATAATAACTGAATCAAAACATATTTCCACATTGTATGTCATTGTTGAATTATAGTACATACACACATACACACATTATAATATATCTTAGCTCGTATAAATGTCATGATTCATTGTTTTATTGGCATTTTGTTCATAGTTTTAACTCGTGTATAGTATTCAGTTTCTTAACTTTCATTGTGTGCATGTCATCGTTTAAAATTTAATTATTTATTTTATGATTTAGGACTCTAGTGTTTGTGTGTATAGTAAAATATTTTCATCTGTTTAACTTAAATTAATCATTGTAAACTGATGGCAAGTGTGTTCTGTATTGTGATCACTTAATTACAGTCTTTTTCCGAGATCAAATGAAAATAACACCTGGAAAGCTAATGACATCATTAGCAGTTTGAACAGGCCAAGTTGACAGTTCACGGGTCTACAATTAGATTGTAGCCAGGTATTTTTTCAAGAAATACCAAATATACAGTTAATTCCATAGAAAAACGATTCAGTTTACAAAATTGAGGAAATAACCATATTTTGAGTTTTTTAGATTTACGCAAATTTTTCATTTTTAAAATGACATTCGTCGGATCAAATGGACAATGACATCGGCAAATGTAAAACCTCCATATGGTTATCTCTGAGTAAATTCAATGTCATTCTGAATGTTCTGGCGTTTGTCATAGCCCCGTATACATTTTATGCCAAACAGTAAAGTTGTGGACTACAGAATCATAGGTTATATATATAGTGATAATGTAAATACACTCAAGAGATTTTACAAGATGAACCCTCCATCCCCTTCCTAGAACAGTACATACCGTATTTGACCGGAAATTAGCCCATGTCTTTGAATAAGCCCCCCTCCATTTTGATAGCATTTAAGAAATTAGGCCCTCATTCGTAAATAAGCCCACCCCCACCTTATAAATAACACAAAACTGCAAGTTTGCTCAAAGTTCATTTAAAAGGTCATACCTCCTGCAAATAATTAAACACACAAATGTAACACAATATTTTACCACCAGTGAGATTTAGTAGTCTAACAGTAACAGTGTGTAACATTGTTTTCAATTTCATGCCTGCAGTATTTCTTTGAAGTACCCAAACCCAAGTCTGAACTAAAACCAATGTCTATTTTTACCACCACACTGTGTCCGCAGTTAATGCTAATTAGGCAAATACCTTATTCTGATTGGCTAAGAACAATGGCCTAGATTGACAATTCTTTGTAGTGTAAGCTGGCTGCCTGTCAGAAACGTGTGTATACACTATTGAGTTTGTTGTTTTAAGTCTTCTCAGCATTAAATTTTGAATGTAAATAAACAGCACTGGTAAGTAATTGTAACATAGAAGGTGCGTTTCTGATAATTAGATACTAGTAAAAAAAAAATTGTAATTAATAAACTATTATTTATTAATAACAAATGGAACACTAATTAATAGATGTGCTACTGGACGTTTTTCATTTTCTTCCTAGTTCATTTAATTATTATTTATTTTAATTATTAGTTTTATTGTGTTTTTTTCAACAAAACTGGCCCCTTGTCTGGGAATAAGCCCACCCCATGCTAAGCTTACAATGAGTTGTCTTGGCCCCCTGGGCTAATTTCCGGTCAAATACGGTAATTATGTTGAATAGCCCAAAGCTGTTTTGAGGTTTCTAAAATATAGGGTTTAAGCTGGACGCCAAAACTTAATAGCAATTTGGTGAATTTGAATGTATGTCCTCATTGTTTTAACTGTTACAGCTAAGGGATGATTGTATACGGATGGGTGGGTTATGTTTCGATGTCTCGTCTCAAAAGTACGTCATTTATTGGTCAAGTGAGATCATTATGACTCACCTGTGTCATACTGGTTATATTTCTCTGTATATGTAGAAATATGTGGATGATAAATAAATAATAATATCACAGAGAAACCAAGTTTTGATTTTCTATGTTTGAGAGAATCAAAATATGCACCAGCATGTCATAATATGTACAGTCGATTCCACTTAATAGCATATCAACTTAAAAGAATAATCTGGTTATTTGCATATTATGTCTTGGTTTGTTTTTAAAGTAATTGAAGAATGTAACAGATGAGTTTAATGTACACCAGGTGTCTCTGGCTCAAAGGTTTTGTTTTGATCAACTGAAACATGAAGACCACACAGCTTTATTTACAGTACTGACATAATTCTACCAACAGCTTACTGTAACAGAAGATTCAGTGAAACAGACATTTGTTTTTGAAAAATTGTATTCTTTGAAATATCAGAAAGGGGAAACAACAACTACTACTCTTAAATTATTGACAAAATAATCTGTGTTAGAAGTGAATATTAAGCACAGTTTGTTGATATGAGGGGTGTGGTTGTTCTCCCATCCCTCAAAAACGAGTCATGTGTGTGGTAAGAGAGTGAAGAATCTGTCATCTTTTTTTAATGGTGTATTTAATTTACCTATACAGCATTTGTGAACAGAACTGGGTGTATTGTTTGTAAATAATCACAAATTTGCTAATGTATACTGAATAACATAGGAAATGCAAATAAATAAACAAATAAATAAATATACAAACACACACACACACGTGTATATATGTATGTGTATGTGTATGTGTATCTATATATATATCTATATATATATATACACACACTAATAAAATGTATTTAGTATATAGACTATCAAAATGGGTATAAAATATTCACAAAGTATTGGTACTATATTTTATTTTAATAAACACAAGAAGTAATAGGATTCAAACTAAATAATGAATGTTTGCTTTTCTTTTGTTGCTCAGTGTACATGTATGTAAAATTTAATATTTTATCTGTGCCGATTCAGCACGAACACTGCCAAACACACACACGTAGTATTAGCTCATTATGCAAATGAGATTCTCATGTTAAAGTTCATTATCGTCGACTTCCCTTTAGGCCTAAAAAAACATTGTGTGTTTCCGGGAACCCACCCTATATGTCCCTAGAAAAAAGGGCTCACTATAGTGTTTATTTTTTCAAAGTAGTGTTATATTTTTTGTTTGATTTTTAAAAATTAATATGTACATGTAGGTGAAAAAAGTTAAAATGTATTAAAACCAACCCACCAAACACAATTTGTAAGGCATGTTCTAGGAAAGACACAATTTTTTTTTAAGACCATGGTTCAACTTGCATAAGATTTACATTTTTAATTTCATTACATTGAATTTCGGTTTAGTGTACCATTAAAAAAACACCACATACGATATTCAAATATTTTATTTTTATCTCACCGATATAAACACAAGTCATATTGTCAAATAATTACATTTGGTTCTGGATTGTTTTAACCCAGTTTCATACAAACGTTCAATATAACTGGTTATAGGTTTATGAAAATAACAAAGACAGTTAGATAATAAATTTCCTTAAAATATTGGCTCGTTTGTATCATTTTAATGTAAAGTTTGCTCAATTAATTTTTTTTTAAAATGGCCAGTTTAGTTGTCAGGTAGGCCTGTCAATGCTCATGAACATTCAAAAATTACCTTGAGACAGGGCTTAGCTTTTCTTTCTGTTTCTGGCACGGTGGAGTGGGGGGAGGGGGGGGGTGGCTGGGGGGGAGAGCTCTAGCCCACTCAATGATTCTGAATAAAAAATATTATTGGTAGTAAATCTTATTATTGATAATAAACGTTTGATCTCAGTCAGCCCCCAGTGACTACTTGCTTCCGCAGGACTCGAAATTAATGACGGCAATTGCTGCCATTGAGATAGGAATTGCCATACATGTAGGTAGAGAGAGCATCACCGACGGCACTTTTGTGCCATTGGGTAAAGCTCTTCAACAGTGGCAAAATATATACACCTGGTGTACATTATCTGCCAATATTTAACATTTTCATGTTTGAAATATGTCCACATACATCAAAATAACCTTTCAATCATGTTTATTTGCTGCAAATGTCACTTTTAACAATTGAAATAGGTGGGGGCTAAACATTGTTGTGGGAGACCAATTCTTAAATTCGAGCCCTGTTCTGCTGTGCTGGTCTCTCTTTATTTCCTGCGTGCCCATGCATGCTCTTGCGTTTTTCAGTTCATTATCATAATACATAAGTGTCTGTTTTTGCATGTTGTTGGGGTTTTTTTTAGTTCATTAATACAGAACTAAATACATACTTAATCCCCCCTCCTCCTTCACTTGATAACGAACAGTCTTTTTATAAGTTTTTTTTAACTACATGTACCTTATGGCATGGCTCGGAATATGAAGTACAATATAGCCAGCTGTTATGATAGTAAAGTAAAGTTTGTTTTGTTTAACGACACCACTGGAGCATATTGATTCATTAATCATTGGCTGTTGAATGTCAAACAAATGCTAATTATGATTAAAAGTCTTAAGAAAGGAAACCCGCTACATTTTTCCATAGTAACAAGGGATCTTTTATATGTACTATCCCACAGACAGGACAGCACATACCACGGCCTTTGATATACCAGTCATGGTGCAGTGACTGGAGCGAGAAATAGCCCACTGGGCCTCACTGACGGAGATCGATCCTAAAAATAGACTAAAACTCGACCCCATAACTGTTACTTCTCAGACACGCGTGCATTTTTAAAAATATGAGAAATGCATTTTGTGATATTAAAAATACTAGGATGACCAAAAACACTTCAAATGTGTGGAAATGGATAATCTAAACAATAAAATCTAAATAAAGTATGATTTCAGTTATCAAAAATGGCTCTAATAGTAAAAAAATATGCCTTAGTGTTTAAAAACTAGGGTACGTGTATGTTCCTTTAAACCAACATTTTTTTCTCTTCTTTGCATTCAGACATTGTTATAAAGGGAAACCTTGTATTCCGACCACCTGTACACAGAGAACAACATATATCCCTTCTACTCGTGAATGCATTTATTTTAGCTTTATAAAGGCTACTTGTTCATATAGCTGTTTTCTAGATAGGTAGCCTGTATAGACAGGTTCCATTAATTGTAGGTTACGTATGCAGCAAGAGGTTATGTCTGGTTAAAATCTAGAGCTAGATTCTGTTATTGTTTGGTTTTTTCCAAAGTCCCTACCTATATATATATCATCCATTATCCAGTTAATATATGAGTTTATGTACATTTAGTATCATACCTGTATGTGTGTGTTATTGTGTTTTATCACAGTCACATTATATGTTATTTGCATATCACATTGTGTTTGTATTTTTAGTTCATTATATTTGTACAATTACTTTGATGACATTTAGTGTTTGCTTCGTAAGTTTTGAAATGTGATTGATTCTAAAACTCCACCATTTGAAATATGTTTTATATGAAAAACAATATTGAAGTTTGTGATAGTGCATACATGTAGCTAAAAATATTGTGAATTATGACATTTTTTAAATGAGTTTATTTTAAGAGCTCCCACAAGAAATGCATTCATAAACACTTATTTTAGGGGCCATTTAAAATTATTGTATCATTATTTTCTTTTGTGTACAATGGGTGGAGAAAGGCAGAATTAAATGTCAGTATGTATGCTTTTAAAACAACAACAAAAAGAGAAACATTTTTATGTACACCTTTTTAATACTTTTGGGGGGGGCGGGTGGTTAGCAAGTAAAAATGTTGCTATGTTGATACAGTCCCTTAATTGAGGCTCCTAATATACTGACCAACAAAAGAAACACACATATTTTAATTTATTTTTCTTTAATTGATTTAAAATTATTCAGTTTAAATCTCTTTTGTTTTTGCATGTGTCTGTTAAAATGGTCAATGTCTTGTGAACATTTTAGGTCCAGCAGTCTGTCTACTGAATTAATCTTAAAGGGACAGACCCTAGTTTTTAGACACTACAGCATATTTTTCACTATTTAGAGCCATTTATGATCACTGAATTCAAACATTACTTATGACTGTATTCTTTAGATTATCCATTTCCATAGAACCGAAGTGTTTCTGGTCATCCTGGTGTTTCTAATACCAAACAATGCATATTTCATATTTTTAAAAACGCACATGCATCTGAGAAGTAGCGGTTTATTGATTCGAGTTCTGCTCTATTTTTAAGGATATTTCCCGTTTTTAACATCACAGACTCTTCTTTCACTCTGTTGTAACTTTATCCATATGTTTTACAGGTTTGTAAATTAACTAAACTTAGTGTCCATTTTCTACAGGTTAAAACTAGGGTCTTCACCTTTAATACATCCACATTTCTTTTGCTATTCAGTATACGATTGCAGTAAAACTGTTCACTTTCCTTAGTTTTTAGTTCACTAACAACAGCTGCTCACTAAAATAAATTTATTACAGAACAGATATTTTAGTGCAACTTGTTGAACACACATACTTTTTTTAAGGTTAAGCTAATTGCCATATCCACCATATTGGATTAAACAGTTTAAATATTCTTTGTGATAATAGTCAGGTGCCTCTGAAAATGAAAATATTTCTGCAATATTCACCAACCTGCATTCAATTTATCTTTTTCCAAAGAATGCTTAAATAACATTTTTACCATTCATTAACGCTAGAAGAGATTTTTTTGAAAGAATAAAACTGACTGAAGTCGTTATTTTCGTCCCACTTTAGTGGCGTCGTCATCATTTTTCACCCCACTCTAGTGATGCCATTTACTTTTTGTTTTGTGTGGTCACACTTTGGCGATGTCATCATCATTTTTGTCTTGCTATTAGTAATGCCATCAATTCGTCCCACTTTAGTGGCGTCGTCATCATTTTTCACCCCACTCTAGTGATGCCATTTACTTTTTGTTTTGTGTGGTCTCACTTTGGCGATGTCGTCATCATTTTTGTCTTGCTATTAGTAATGCCATCAATTCGTCCCACTTTAGTGATCTTATCATTTTAGCCGAATATTTTTAGTGAAATCATCATCATTTGTGAATAACATTTTTATTGTGAATTTTGTTGCATGCATAATCTATTAAAACAAAATACTGATGTTAATATCATGCTAATATCTATGCAAAATATTTACTTGTGAATGTCTATATAAGCATGCCGAATTGAGAGCATTTGTTTGCAATATGACGTTTTGCCCAAGGTGCTTTGCTTAAAAGGTTAATCGGGGCTAGATTTTGATCAGATTTTTAAGTCATCATTCGTGCTGAATCGATGGCAAATCAAGTCAATTCCAGGGGTTGTCTATATTGTGCATGTGTATATCATACAACAATTTTTTATTAATTTGTTCTTTACAATAATGGTCTTTGAAAGGCTAGGTAAAAATTAGTTCCTTTAATAAAATAATTTTTAAAAACCACTGTTAAGAATTAAAAAAAAATTAAATCAAGGTCTTTTAAATTAAAGGCTATAGGTAAAAATCAGGGGCCTAATTCACAAAGGTCTCTTAAGCTCTGCTAGAAAACAAAGCATCCTCTTTTAGTCTTTTAACATTGCACTGCGATATCACAAAGTTGCGAGAGTTTAGTGAATTAGGTCCCAGTGCCCCGTTCCACAAAGTGATCACCTTAAGTGCATAATTACCTAATGCACTTAAGGTGAACTTAGGGCTAAGATCGCTTCATGGAATGGGGCCCTGGTCTTTAAATTCTTAACAGTGTTTAAACAAGATCATTTTTAAAAATTATTTTATTAATCTTTTTTTTCTTTTTTTTTAAATCATGGTCTTTGAAAGGCTAGGTAAAAATCAGTTCTTTAAATTCTTAACAGTGTTTAACAAGATATTTTTCTTCTACATATTATATTTATATATTTTTATCTTCAGGCAGGGTCCTTGTTTATTTACTTTCAACAACTAAGAAGAGTATATACCGTATTATAAATATATGAAGAGTTCGGATGCAAAAACCGATAAATCAATTTTAGTAATTTTTGCAAATTTTTTTTTTTTTTTGTTATGCTTTCTATGCAAAAACATATCATGCCCACAGTGGGCGATCTTAATTTGAAATATGTAAACTAAATAAAGGATAGAATTTCAAAAAAACAAGTATGAAAATCGGAACATAACGCCTTGAACTGAGAAATGATAGCAGAAGTCGGTTTTTGGATAAAATGGCATTTATCGTTTTTTGCAGCTGAACTCTTCATATATATGTAGTGATGTTCATTTTGCCAGTTCATAAACATGTCTATAAGTTTTATTCTCAAGCGAGATGCTTTTGGGTTATCATGTTTACAATCAAGTCTATTCTGATAAAGGCATGGCCACACTGCAGTTCACTTCCCATAGGCACATTGGCGTGGGTTACCTGACTTGGAACATACACATCATGTATATTCCCATCCAGCTAACCCGTTTTGCTGACATCGATCATAAAGAGCTAAAATGAATGAAGAAATTTAAAATACAGTTTTAGGTGGTGGTAAATATTACAATAATAACTTGAGTACATTAAGAGTTATTTTCTATATTATTTGATTGTTTTTATATTATTTGCAAGCCATATTTTGATGGCTAATAATTTAGTAGATGAGCTGATGTGTGACCATACCTTTATCTAAAACTTGGGCAGAGCCTTTCAGTGTGAATGCAATAATTATAGTGATTGTCATGGCAACCACAGTGCTCAACTTGGTACCATTATGGTGATACGAATGGTACAACACATTGTTAGCAATTGATATGGATTATCGAAAATTAATGTCATTAATTGTCCAAAACAAATATATATAAGCAATCAATCTGTTTCATTATCGAAAAAAAAAATTAAAATTCAAGAAGCTGTTTACATACATGTAGGGCCAAATTTTACGTAGCCTGTTTTTTCTTAAGCGCAGGTGTTTAAGCATTGTAAATGTATATAGTTACACGCGTGTAAGACATAAACAGGATTTGTAAATTCGACCTGTGATGATTAATATTGCTGAAAAGTAGTTTACAAACATATATATATATGAGATAATTTTTAAGATGTTGTCATTATCAGTTGCTTTAAATTTAAGACACCATTCCCCCCCCCCCCCTGAGTTGTCTGCCCTAGTAGCGTGTTTCCGACTAACAAAGCCCTTTTAAGAAGTCAAATTACATATCATGTACCCTCGATCCCCCCCACCCCCCACCCCACCACCCCACCCCCACCCCACCCCCACCCCACCCGCTACCGACTGTTTGGGCTGCTGGTGCTCTCTTGCACCTGCCAGTGTGGGCAGTCCCTTCTCCCACCCACCCCCAACCCTTTTCCTGTCCTGGACAGAGGAGCCAGCTAAGGCCGGCACCTGTGCCCAGGACAGGCGTGCACTACAACAGCTTGCTCTGAATGTGCACGTAAAGCCCTATGACCTGACCTGATCTGATATCATGTACATGCATTTTCTTGTTTAGATTAATATCAGTGTCTGTACTGGTATGTTATACGATGTGTTTATTGTCGTCTTAATGTTGGAAGTAACCGAAACTGGAATTTGTCTCCAAATTATTTTGTACTTAATTAAGAAAAAAACTAATTTCTTACACACCCATTGAAACATTCTTTTTTATAACACATACTAATAACACACATATGTGTGATACAATTCAAAGAGATACTACTGGCTACTCCTAGATGATGACCAAGGCACCACTGTCACATCATCCATAGAAAAACAAGAAGAAGCACAATCGAAATTTATTGCCTGAAACTGATTACTCTGTGACACATAAGTTTTGACTGCAAGCCCTAAAATGGGTTTTATTTGGAAAAGATGTTTAAATTTGATAAAACCCGGATTTTTTTTAGGACATGTAAGAAATAGAATACTACATTCGTATGTAGTATACTCTTTTGCTCGTTACATACGTTTGAAAACAACTCGTAAGATAAACGGGGCCTAATTCACAAAGGTCTCTTAGGCTCTGCTAGACAACAAAGCATCCTCTTTGCAAGTCTTTTAGCACTGCACTGCGAGATCACAAAGTTGTGGGAGTTTAGTGAATTAGGCCCCTGGTATCTAACGGCCACTCATGTATTATATTCTTTACGTATTTAATATGTATCTTAAAAAGGATTTATTAGTCGGAAACAATCACAGAAGGCTTAGCTTATCGTTAGTCCCCTTAAACAAACATTGTGTGCCTTTTGAATATTTGTCAGATTTTCATTGAAGTGAATCAACGTACACTTCTTACACCATTTAAAACAAGCACCAGTTTTAAAATGTGTTGGCATATTTAGTTGTGTTATTATTTTTATTTCATTTTTTTTTTTTAAATTGTTGTTGCAAGTTTGAGACTTGATTCATTTTTGAACGTCAGCTGGTAGCTGAGAACCAATCAATTTTTGTTACCTCTGTCAAGATCCTGAAGGGAGATAATTTACAGGGGAGATAATTGTGTTTATTTGCTCAGGAAAACTGATGTTTATTAATATATAAAATTGTGTGTGCAGATTTTTGCAGTGCAGACACGGAGTACATCGGATGTATGTAGTACACCGGATGTAGTTGTGGTACAGGAGAGTATACATATTGGAAATATTTTTTTGTTGGGGTTGTCTCCCCTGAGACTTTATATGACATGTACATGTATATTATCATTGTTTCATGATTAGGGACGAATATGTCCACCACAACCATACATTCAGTTATTGTTTGTTTTTATAGCTCTCACAGATGTAATAAAGTTGTTTTAATAATTAAAATATGTTCAAATATACAAACTTGGTTTCATGTTTTAGTTTTCATCATTCTTAACTCAATTCCTATGCGTATGGAGGGTATACGTATTTCATAAATAAAAAAAATAAAAAAAGAAGTAAAATGGCAGCCAGCAAAAAATTACATGACGATACAGCAAAGTTGATATAGTTGGCATGGTTTTCTAGTTTAATCTACCAGTAGAAACGGGCAGTAAGCTGTGCTAGAAAAACTGCCTAGCTCATGTCCCCTAGACGGCTATGCAGGCTTTTCATTGGTTAATTAGTCTTGTCATAGACAGCCATTGCTACATGTGCATTGCATCATTCCATGATAAAAGATGGTATGTGACGTCACGTAATATGTAACACTGCATGCATTCCTTCAAATGTACCGGCGTTGTGGTTAGGCCATCGGTCTACAGGCTGGTAAGTAATGGGTTTGGATCCCAGTCGAGGCATGGGATTTTTAATCCAGATACCGACTCCAAACCTTGAGTGAGTGTTCCGCAAGGCTCAGTGGGTAGGTGTAAACCACTTGCACCGACCAGTGATCCATAACTGGTTCAACAAAGGCCATGGTTTGTGCTATCCTGCCTGTGGGAAGTGCAAATGAAAGATCCCTTGCAGCTAATCGGAAAGAGTAGCCCATGTAGTGGCAAGAGGGTTTCCTCTCAAAATCTGTGTGGTCCTTAACCATATGTCTGACGCTATATAACCGTCAATAAAATGTGTCGAGTGTGTCGTTAAATAAAACATTTCTTTCTTTCTTTCCTTCAAATGTTTGACATCCAATAGCCAATGAGTAATAAATCGATGTGCTCCAGTGGTGTCATTAAACAAAATAACTTTAACTTTCCTAATTTTTGACAATACCTTTCTCTTTTATTTAATATCTTTCTCTAACCCTATCAAAAAACACATAACGCCATGATATATTTGTTCCGTTGACACTTTTAAAGAAAATTTACTTGACCATGGACTTTAAAAAAAAAAAAAAAAACTACTTTATTTAGCCTAATTGTTAAAATTATTTAATAATACTATAATTGTGAATTGAATTGAATTGAATGGATGTTTAAAGACACCCCAGCACAAATAATACATCGGCTATTGGGTGTCATACAATGGTAAAAATAAAAGGTTAGGTTAAAAACAGTGTATAGAGCTGTGTAGTGGTACATGAAATTTGAAATGTTAAGTCAAAGACAGTGTAAAGAGCTGTACAAAATAATACATATCACATTTGTTATAAAGGTAAAATTCATGTTACAAATCAAATATTACAGAAAAGTAAATATAAATTTGGAATAAAATCCAGTTTCTTTTTAAAACTTTAGTACAAATTCAGGGTGGAATCTAAAGGATTCCACCACATCCCTTGCTTCGAATATATCGTTTCTAGTCTGGATCAGATGATTACACTCCACCAAAATACACTGACAATGCTCACACTGAGGTGGAGGATCCTTCTTGAGAATAAATGAATGGGTAATGTAAGTATGTCCGATGCGAGCACGACACAAAACTATTTCATCCCTTCTGCACCGCCTATAGGAGGACTGCCACTCTCAGGACTGGCTTATAATTGTGAAGACATACCTAATAAATGAATGGGTAATGTAAGTATGTCCGATGCGAACACGACACAAAACTATTTCATCCCTTCTGCACCGCCTATAGGAGGACTGCCACTCTCAGGACTGGCTTATAATTGAAAACATACCTAATAAATGAATGGGTCATGTAAGTATGTCCGATGCGAGCACGACACAAAACTATTTCATCCCTTCTGCACCGCCTATAGGAGGACTGCCACTCTCAGGACTGGCTTATAATTGTGAAAACATACGTAATAAATGAATGGGTTATGTAAGTATGTCCGATGCGAGCACGACACAAAACTATTTCATCCCTTCTGCACCGCCTATAGGAGGACTGCCATTCTCAGGACTGGCTTATAATTGTGAAAACATACCTAATAAATGAATGGGTCATGTAAGTATGTCCGATGCCAGCACGACACAAAACTATTTCATCCCTTCTGCACCGCCTATAGGAGGACTGCCACTCTCAGGACTGGCTTATAATTGTGAAAACATACCTAATAAATGAATGGGTCATGTAAGTATGTCCGATGCCAGCACGACACAAAACTATTTCATCCCTTCTGCACCGCCTATAGGAGGACTGCCACTCTCAGGACTGGCTTATAATTGTGAAAACATACCTAATAAATGAATGGGTCATGTAAGTATGTCCGATGCCAGCACGACAAAACTATTTCATCCCTTCTGCACCGCCTATAGGAGCACGACACTGCATCCCTTCTGCACCGCCTATACTCCACTCTCAGGACTGGCTTATAATTGTGAAAACATACCTAATAAATGAATGGGTAATGTAAGTATGTCCGATGCCAGCACGACACAAAACTATTTCATCCCTTCTGCACCGCCTATAGGAGGACTGCCACTCTCAGGACTGGCTTATAATTGTGAAAACATACCTAATAAATGAATGGGTAATGTAAGTATGTCCGATGCGAGCACGACACAAAACTATTTCATCCCTTCTGCACCGCCTATAGGAGGACTGCCACTCTCTCAGGACTGGCTTATAATTGTGAAAACATACCTAATAAATGAATGGGTAATGTAAGTATGTCCGATGCGAGCACAACACAAAACTATTTCATCCCTTCTGCACCGCCTATAGGAGGACTGCCACTCTCAGGACTGGCTTATAATTGTGAAAACATACCTAATAAATGAATGGGTAATGTAAGTATGTCCGATGCCAGCACGACACAAAACTATTTCATCCCTTCTGCACCGCCTATAGGAGGACTGCCACTCTCTCAGGACTGGCTTATAATTGTGAAAACATACCTAATAAATGAATGGGTAATGTAAGTATGTCTGATGCCAGCACGACAAAACTATTTCATCCCTTCTGCACCGCCTATAGGAGGACTGCCACTCTCAGGACTGGCTTATAATTGTGAAGACATACCTAATAAATGAATGGGTAATGTAAGTATGTCCGATGCGAACACGACACAAAACTATTTCATCCCTTCTGCACCGCCTATAGGAGGACTGCCACTCTCAGGACTGGCTTATAATTGTGAAAACATACCTAATAAATGAATGGGTAATGTAAGTATGTCCGATGCCAGCACGACAAAGCTATTTCATCCCTTCTGCACCGCCTATAGGAGGACTGCCACTCTCAGGACTGGCTTATAATTGTGAAAACATACCTAATAAATGAATGGGTAATGTAAGTATGTCCGATGCGAGCTCGACACAAAACTATTTCATCCCTTCTGCACCGCCTATAGGAGGACTGCCACTCTCAGGACTGGCTTATAATTGTGAAAACATACCTAATAAATGAATGGGTTATGTAAGTATGTCCGATGCCAGCACGACACAAAACTGTTTCATCCCTTCTGCACCGCCTATAGGAGGACTGCCACTCTCAGGACTGGCTTATAATTGTGAAAACATACCTAATAAATGCATGGGTAATGTAAGTATGTCCGATGCCAGCACGACACAAAACTATTTCATCCCTTCTGCACCGCCTATAGGAGGACTGCCACTCTCAGGACTGGCTTATAATTGTGAAAACATACCTAATAAATGAATGGGTAATGTAAGTATTGCCGATGCCAGCACGACACAAAACTATTTCATCCCTTCTGCACCGCCTATAGGAGGACTGCCACTCTCAGGACTGGCTTATAATTGTGAAAACATACCTAATGAATGAATGGGTAATGTAAGTATGTCCGATGCCAGACAAAACTATTTCATCCCTTCTGCACCGCCTATAGGAGGACTGCCACTCTCTTAGGACTGGCTTATAATTGTGAAAACATACCTAATAAAGAGATCGTCCATAAAAGCCAACTTAAACGACATGATATTGTGTCGCCATTATTTGACTTCATCTCTTTATCAGGGGGCAGGACCTAACCCAGTGGTAAAGGATTCACTTCATGCTCGGTCAGTCTAGGATCGATTCCCATTGGGCTATTTCTCATTCCAGCCAATGCTCCACAACTGGTGTAACAAATGCCTTGGTATGTACTACCCTGTCTGTGGGATGATGCATATAAAAGATCCCTTGCTACTAATGGGGAAAATGTAGCAGGTTTCCTCTCCAAGACTATATGTCAAATTACCTTGTGTTTGACATCCAATATAGCCAGGACTTTTGGTTTGCAGTTGCTCTTTAGTTTGGATCGAGACAAAGCCACCATCCCACAGACAGGAGAGCAAATACCATGGCTTTTGATATACTAGCTGTGATGCACTGGCTGGAATGAGAAATAGCCCAATGGGCCCACTGACGGGGATTGATCCGAAACCAATCACATATCAAGCGAACGCTTTACTACTGGGCTTTTAATATTTTATCACTTATGAATGAGTATATATTTATATTTACTTATGAATGGGAACTCCTCCTACCCCCCAAAAAAAACACAACAAACCAGAAAAGAAACAAGAACCTTTTATTAGCATAAAGTGTATATGCATTACAGTTTATGGCTTACACACACACACACACAATTTAGTAATTTTTCAATGTATGGTAGGTACTTTGTTAAATTTATTATCTATTTTATGATATTGTGTACTTAATTATTTTTTGCAATTTTATAACTTAAATTAATAATTTACACATTTAAAGTTATGCAAACTAAAACTAATAAAAGACTGGTTACCATTTTGCATATTATGTTTGCACTGTATTACTATTAGTATTGGAGCAACAAAACTGGGTTCCAGTGTAAAAAAGATAATGGCAGCAAACAATAAACTTTTGTATTTTCAACGATTACACTTCATAACTTGAATAAAGTTATATCGGTATGTCAAAGATTACTGGTGGCAAACTATTTGTTAGTGAAATATTGCATGTGACAGCAGATCGAAAGAAATGACTTGTAGATGTTTCTTTTGTTTTCGTAGGATCGTACTGGCGTAGATATATATATATTTTGACCACTTGCTATTGGGATCACACAGAGTAACTTTTACTGGCCCAGTTCCAAAAACCACTGACCTCGGGTATCAGTCCACCATATTCTAGAACCTCTGAGTAAAGATAAACCACATAGATAATGATACACTACATAGGTATGATACACTACATAGGTAATGATACACTACATAGATAATGATGCACCATATAAGTAATGATACACTACATAGGTAATGATACACTACATAGGTAATGATACACCACACAAGTAACAATACACAATTTAGGTAACAATACACTACATAGGTAATGATACACTAAATAGATAACGATACACTACATAAGTAATGATACACAACTTAGGTAACAATACACTACATAGGTAATGATACACTACATAGATAACGATACACTACATAAGTAATGATACACAACTTAGGTAACAATACACTACATGGGTAATGATACACTACATAGATAACGATACACTACATAAGTAATGATACACAACATAGGTAACGATACACAACATAGGTAATGATACACCGCATAGGTTATGATACACTACATAGGTAATGATACATCATATAGGGAATGATACACAACATAGGTAATGATACACAACATAGGTAATGATACACTACACAAGTAACGATACACTACATAGGTATTGGTTCAATACACAGGTAATGATACCTACATAGGTAACGATACACTACATAGGTAACGATACACTACATAGGTATTGGTTCAATACACAGGTAATGATACCCTACATATGTAACAATACACTACATAGGTAACGATACACAAATAGATAACGATACACTACATAGGTAATTGTACACTACATAGATAACGATACACTACATAGGTAATTGTACACTGCATAGGTAATTGTACCCTACATAGGTAATGATACACAGCATAGGTAATGATACACTGTATATGTAAAAATACACTGCATAGGTAAATGATACACTATACATATAATAGGTAATGATACACTAAATAGGTAAATGATACACCAAATAGGTAATGATACACTATATATAAGTAATGATATACTACATAGATTATGATAACAATACACAGGTAATGATACACTACATAGGTAATGATACAATATACACAGGTAATGATACACTACACAGATTATGACAATGATACACAACATAGGTAATGATACAATATACACAGGTAATGATACACAACATAGGTAATGATACAATATACACAGGTAATGATACACAACATAGGTAATGATACAATATACACAGGTAATGATACACAACATAGGTAATGATACAATATACACAGGTAATGATACACTACATAGGTAATGATACACTACACAGATTATGACAATGATACACTACAAAGGTAATGATACAATATACACAGGTAATGATACACAACATAGGTAATGAGTGTTCCTTGAACAGCTTGCTGGAAACAATATAGGATTTATCTTCACACCACACTGTTCACCTGAAATTTAACATAAAAACTATAATTATTATAAACCAGTGATGTCATCAGAAATAACAAGGAAATGAAAATACAGATAGCTAATCATGTTATGTGATACAGTGAAACCTCTGAAGACCGGACCATCTGTAAACCGGAAATTCCATCAAAACTGGACATTTTACAAAGTCCCTTTTTAAAAGCCGGGGCCTTAATTCACTAAACTCTCGCAACTTTGCGATATCGCAGTGCAATGCTAAAAGACTTGCAAAGAGGATGCTTTGTTGTCTAGCAGAGCCTAAGAGAGTTTTTTGAATTAGGCCCCAGGACAGAACACAACCTCTCTAAACTGGATACCTCTTATAACTGGACATCTGTCTTGGTTTCAAGGGTGTCCAGGTTAGAGGGGTTTCACTGTATAATAATGTTGATACAAAAGTCAGTGGTTTTATCTTAAATTTACTAACATTATACATTGATAAGGTAAGATAATATCACGAACAAGCTTACAAATGCTCATTTTAGGGGGGGGGGGGGGGAGTGGGATTTAGCTTAATTGGTTGAGTGCTCTTCAGAAATAACGTGGAAATAAAATTACAGATTGCTAAAGTCAGATCATGTGATACAATCATGTGCATACAAAAGTCATTGGTTTTTATCTTAAAGGGGCGTGCGCTACAACAGCTTGTTCTGAATGTGCATGTAAAGCTCTATGACCTGACCTGTCTTAAAGGGACATTCCTGAGTTTGCTGCATTGTAAGATGATTCCGACTAATAAAATATTTCTACTATTAAACTTACATATTAAATATATTTCCTTGTTTAGAATATCAGTTTCTGTATATTCAATGTGTTTCTGGTTGTCTTAATATTAGTAAGAAGCCCAAACTGGATTTTGTCTTCAAATAATTTCGTACATACAAAATTTTTTTTTTTAGGAAATGAAATGAAATTTAACCTAGTACAAATATTAGAACAACCAGAAACATGTTTAATATACAGCCACTAATAATTTATGCAGAAAAATATATTTGATATGTAATTAAAGTCGTCAAAAAGTCTGTTAGTTGATAACATCTGAAACATTGCAGCAAACTCAGGAATGTCCCTTTAAATACACATGTACTAACATTATACATTGATAAGATAATTACACGTATTAACCAATCAGGAACCAGCTTACAAATGCACATCTATAACAGGGTTGCAATATGTGAAAATTAGATTGTAAAATACATACATTGAATGTATATGAACATTCAGTCGGGAAGCATTTTAATTCTTTTTGATTCCATACCCAGTCCTTCTAAAATGCTCCAAATTATATAAATATTCAACCGAGCAGTCAATTCTTTTTTCTTTTTTTTAAAAATTCTATTAACTTTTTTTTACTAATTGCTATTCTCAAAATTCTGCCCATCTTCAACTCTACCCCCCCCCCCCCCCCCCCCTCCATCCCGAGTCAGGCCACTGATCTTATCTAATTTCTTTTTCACCACCCGATCTAATCTAGCGACCAAATTTAATGAGTAGAATTTTCTTTATTAATTATATTAATTAGAGATGCGCATAAAAATTTTAAAGGCCTACTATTTAATTTTTGGATGTAAATTTCAAAATTGTCTGCTTAATTATTTTTCTGTCCCGGGACAAGCCCCTGGCTACCCAGAGACAGGCTCGGGACGGACATGCTCGAAACTCTAGTGGTATATGAGCATGTAAAAATTATTCGCACTCGCACTCCATACCCAGTGACAATTTATTAAAATGGCAGTGAAAAATCATGGACTGACCCCTATTAATGACAACCCTGTAACCATTGGCCACAGTGGCATAGTGATGGTGGTGAAAAATCAGCCCCGACTGCTATCTGTAAACATAGGCCTCAAGTGGTTAAACACTCAAAGCTGCTGACTCCTAGTGTATTAATTTGTGTAACATATTATACTGAGCAAAAAACAGAAAAGCCAGTAAATACAAATACCCTGTATGTAATCCCGAGAGTGGGTATTAAAACAGAAATGATGATTTGATATGTATTGAAACAGAAATGATGATTTGATATGTATTAAAACAGAAATGATGATTTGATATGTATTAAAACAGAAATGATGATTTGATATGTATTAAAACAGAAATGATGATTTGATATGTATTAAAACAGAAATGATGATTTGATATGTGTTAAAACAGAAATGATGATTTGATATGTATTAAAACAGAAATGATAATTTGATATGTATTAAATCAGAAATGATGATTGGATATGTATTAAATCAGAAATGATGATTGGATATGTATTAAATCAGAAATGATGATTGGATATGTATTAAATCAGAAATGATGATTGGATATGTATTAAATCAGAAATGATGATTGGATATGTATTAAATCAGAAATGATGATTGGATATGTATTAAATCAGAAATGATGATTGGATATGTATTAAAACAGAAATGATGATTGGATATGTATTAAATCAGAAATGATGATTGGATATGTATTAGATCAGAAATGATGATTGGATATGTATTAAAACAGAAATGATGATTGGATATGTATTAAAACAGAAATGATGATTGGATATGTATTAAAACAGAAATGATGATTGGATATGTATTAAATCAGAAATGATGATTGGATATGTATTAAATCAGAAATGATGATTGGATATGTATTAAATCAGAAATGATGATTGGATATGTATTAAAAGAGAAATGATGATTGGATATGTATTAAAAGAGAAATGATGATTGGATATGTATTAAAACAGAAATGATGATTGGATATGTATTAAAACAGAAATGATGATTGGATATGTATTAAAACAGAAATGATGATTGGATATGTATTCGCGAGTGGACATTATGATTTGATATGTATTGAAACAGAAATTGTGGTCAGTGTTTTGCCACTCATCTTACCTTGTGGTTGCTGTTTTGCCACTCATCTTACCTTGTGGTTGGTGTTTTGCCACTCACCTTACCTTGTGGTCGGTCTTTGCCACCCACCTTACCTTGATGTTTGGTGTTTTACCACTCATCTTACCTTGTGGTCAGTGTTTTGCCACTCATTGTACCTTGTGGTTGGCAGTTTGCCACTCATCTTACCTTGTTGTCAGTGTTTTGCCACTCACCTTACCTTGTGGTTGGCAGTTTGCCACTCATCGTACCTTGTGGTCAGTGTTTTGCCACTCATCTTACCTTGTGGTTGGCAGTTTGCCACTCATCTTACCTTGTGGTCAGTGTTTTGCCACTCATTTTACCTTGTGGTTGGTGTTTTGCCACTCATCTTACCTTGTGGTCAGTGTTTTGCCACTCATCTTACCTTGTGGTTGGTGTTTTGCCACTTATCTTACCTTGTGACCGGTATTTTGCCACTCATCTTACCTTGTTGTCAGTGTTTTGCCACTCATATTACCTTGTTGTCAGTGTTTTGCCACTCATCTTACCTTGTGGTCAGTGTTTTGCCACTCATCTTACCTTGTGGTCAGTGTTTTGCCACTCATCTTACCTTGTGGGTGGTGTTTTGCTACTCATCTTACAGTGTGGTTGGTGTTTTGTCACTCATCTTACCTTGTGGTTTGTGTTTTGCCACTCATCTTACCTTATGGGTGGTGTTTTGCCACTCATCTTACCTTATGGGTGGTGTTTTGCCACTCAACTTACCTTGTGGGTGGTGTTTTGCCACTCATATTACCTTGTGGTTGATGTTTTGCCACTCATCTTACCTTGTGGTTGGTGTTTTGCCACTCATCTTACCTTGTGGCCGGTGTTTTGTGAAGAAGTCTCTCGTTCAGCCAGTCTTCTATCTCAAGTCTTCTCTGTGTTTCAAATGTCAGCTTTTCTGACAGCAGAGAGGCGGAACTGAAAAATGTTTAACGAAACCACTTGAGAACATTGATTTATTTATCATCTGCTATTGGATGTCAAACATATGGTGATTTTGACACAGTCATAGAGAGGAAACCAGCTACATTAGTAGCAACAGATCTTTTATACAAATGTATGTACCATCCCACACAGGATAGCATATACCACGACCTTTAGTATACCAGAAATAGCCCAACGGTCCCATCAATGGGGATCGATTTCAGACTGACCACAAATCAGTCGAGCATCAGATACCAGTAAACACGTAGACAAAATAGTAGAATTAAAAAACTAAAGGAAAAAAACAAACAAAAAACCCCAGAACCTGAATAGTGGACTACAAAAGGTAGGGGATAGGGGGAGCAACTGCCCCCCTAGAGCTAGGGTCTCACTACACAGATCACTTCTGGTTGAGAGTTCATTGATGACGGTCCACTATAGTTCCTAATTATGACACATGTTATGGTTCACATATTCACTTCTAGGAAATGGTGAAGAATTAAAACAATATGTATGTTTAATGGTAAGCCTTCTGGCTGTATTTTACCCATGTTATTTTGTAATATTGTGCATCGACCTTTTGGGACATGGGTATATAGCGCAAGTGACAGCCGGAGTGAATCGGTTAATGAACCACCTGTTTGGACCGGTACTACAGCCAGATGCGGTTATATAGCAAAAAACTGAGACGGAAATGTTCTCAATTTTGGATTGAAAATAAATGCTTATATAATGTATGTTCGCAATGGTGTATGTTGTTAGTGCCAACGAGAACCCATTCTACTGGCAATCTTCGTTTGAAGTTGGGCAATTTAACATGGGTTTCAATGGCAGATGACATCTGTGTAGTGAGACCTAGAGCAAAACCTCAAATTCTGGCAAAAATTATATAGATATTCGGGAAACATTTTCTAACCTGAGACCTTTTTACCATATATTGACATCATTCTACCCTCAAAATTAGTTGTAATCCATGTAAAAATGTGTAGTGATTCGTCTGCAATCCTATATGTAGCTGTTTGGCAGTATTTGAATCATGCATTGGGCAGACTCACCAGGCATACAATATAATCACGGACCACCCCACCCTCCCCACCCACCCACCCCACTCACCCCGAGTCATCAATCGTGGAACAACCCTGGTGTGCTGACTTGGATACTTACGGAACTAGAGTGTGGCAGAATTTCTCCAGAGCAATGCGTTCTTGAATGACGCTATCAAGCCACTTTTTTTTTTTATCATTCAAATCGTCGTAATTTTCTCTGAATGATATTGTTCTGTGATCCTGTAAATACAAAATAATAATAAGTCATGATCATGTAATTATAAAAAATACAAAATAATCATAAGTCATGATCCTGTAATTATAACAAATACAAAATAATAATAAGTCATGATCATGTAATTATAAAAAATACAAAATAATAATAACTCATGATCATGTAATTATAACAAATACAAAATAATAATAAGTCATGATCATGTAATTATAAAAAATACCAAATAATCATAAGTCATGATCCTGTAATTATAACAAATACATAATAATAATAAGTCATGATCCTGTAATTATAACAAATACAAAATAATAATAAGTCATGATCATGTAATTATAAAAAATACAAAATAATAATAAGTCATGATCATGTAATTATAACAAATACAAAATAATCATAAGTCATGATCATGTAATTATAAAAAATACAAAATAATAATAAGTCATGATCCTGTAATTATAAAAAATACAAAATAATAATAACTCATGATCCTGTAATTATAAAAAATACAAAATAATCATAAATCATGATCCTGTAATTATAAAAAATAAAAAATAATAATAAGTCATGATCCTGTAATTATAAAAAATACAAAATAATAATAAGTCATGATCCTGTAATTATAAAAAAATACAAAATAATCATAAGTCATGATCCTGTAATTATAACAAATACATAATAATAATAAGTCATGATCCTGTAATTATAACAAATACAAAATAATAATAAGTCATGATCATGTAATTATAAAAAATACAAAATAATAATAAGTCATGATCATGTAATTATAACAAATACAAAATAATCATAAGTCATGATCATGTAATTATAAAAAATACAAAATAATAATAAGTCATGATCATGTAATTATAACAAATACAAAATAATCATAAGTCATGATCCTGTAATTATAAAAAATAAAAAATAATAATAACTCATGATCCTGTAATTATAAAAAATAAAAAATAATCATAAATCATGATCCTGTAATTATAAAAAATAAAAAATAATAATAAGTCATGATCCTGTAATTATAAAAAATACAAAATAATAATAAGTCATGATCCTGTAATTATAAAAAAATACAAAATAATCATAAGTCATGATCCTGTAATTATAATAATGATAAAACAATAATAATCACGATCCTGTAATTATAATAAATACAAAATAATAATAACCAGAATCATGTAATTATGTTTACCAATTTATAATAAGTCATGATGCTGTAATTATAATAATTACACAATAATAATAAACATGATCCTGTAAGCATAATATTTACAAATGATCCTGTAATTATAATTATACAATAACGAGCATTCTGAAAGTACTACTAAACCAATACATATGTCCCCTGCCAGGCCAAACACATCTCAAAGATCTGGACAGTTTCAGCTATAAAAAAAAAGAAGTTTGAAGTTTGTTTTGCTTAACGACACCACTAGAGCACATTGATTTATTAATCATCGGCTATTGGATGGCAAACATTTGTTTATTTTGACATATAGTCTTAGAGAGAAAACCCGCTACATTTTCCATTAGTAGCAAGAGACCTTTTATATGCACCATCACATGGACAGGATATCACGTACCACGGCAGTTGATATACCAGTCGGTGTGCCACTTCATGGGCTACTACTCTTTTCGATTAGCAGCAAGGTATCTTTTATATGCACCATCCCACAGACAGGATAGCACATACCACAGCCTTTGATATACCAGTTGAGGTGCACTGGTTGGAACAAGAAATAGCCCAATGGGCATAAAAAAAAAAGAGTATAGTTAACCAATGATACACAGCTTTTAGTTCATAGACCTGTTAAAAGTTACATATATATGTATTCTTAAATGGCCTGACAAATATTTTACAATGCTTTTAATATAGTCACCCTTTAGCAATTCTGTACAAATATAACTGTTGAGGAAATGGGGGTAGGGTCATAAAACAGGTCGATACACACAGAAAGCTGCGAGTCCTGCAATGCTATCATACTTTTTCCATCTCTAGGGTGACAAAAATCACTATGAGCATTCGTCCCTCCAGGTACTGGTATATCAAAGGCCGTGGTATGTACTACCCTGTCTGTGGGATGGTGCATATAAAAGATTCCTTGCTGCTAATAAAAAAGAGTAGGTAATGAAGTGGCAACAGCGGGTTTTCTCTCTCAGTGTCTGTGTGGTCCATAACCATATGTCTGACGCCATATAACTGTAAATAAAATGTGTTGGGTGCATTGTTAAATAAAACATTTCCTTTTTCCCGCCAGGTGCTACCAATTGGTCAAATTTTGGGTCCTTGCTCATAGACTAATGTTGGTTGTCTCACACAAGATCAATTCCCATCTTTGACAATGTTAACATTTATCAATAAAATTAATAATTACATGTATTATTCAAGATCATGATGGCCTTTAAATTACACATTCGAGGGTGGGTCCACATTCCCCGTCATGGACAGAACTCTCTGGCGAAGTCAGAGGCTGTGCCCATGACAGGTGTGCTTGAACAGTTCTCTGATGGAAGCATGCCAATGGTACCCACCTTGTTGTAGATGGTTTTGAAAAATGCATTAAATGCCTCATTGAGTTGGTTCGCCTGCTTGATCAAACTCTTCAAACATTCTACAGGTGGTCTGTGTCAACATATAAAACATACACATGTACAGTCAGTTTGTGTCAAAAGGAAACCGATGAATTGGCATATAACTCTATAATAAATAATGTTAAAATGTATATTGAATATAAAATGTATATTAAATAACTCTATAATAAATAATGTTAAAATGTATGTTAAATATAAAATGTATATTAAATAACTCTATAATAAATAATGTTAAAATGTATATTGACTATAAAATGTATATTAAATAACTCTATAATAAATAATGTTAAAATGTATATTGAATATAAAATGTATATTAAATAACTCTATAATAAATAATGTTAAAATGTATATTGACTATAAAATGTATATTAAATAACTATAATAAATGTTAAAATGTATATTGAATATACAATGTATATTAAATAACTCTATAATAAATAATGTTAAAATGTATATTGAATAACTCTATAAAAAATTTAAAATGTATATTAAATAACTATAATAAATAATGTTAAAATGTATATTAATTAACTATAATAAATAATGTTAAAATGTATATTAAATAACTCTATAATAAATAATGTTAAAATGTATTTTAAATAACTCTAATAAATAATGTTAAAATATATATTAAATAACTCTATAATAAATAATGTTAAAAATGTATATTAAATAACTCTATAATAAATAATGTTAAAATATATATTAAAAAACATATTGTCGAGTTTTAAACCCATACCAAATCAAGTAACGTACATTACTTAATAAAAAAAATTATAATCTCAGTCTCCCCCCCTCAATCTCGGTCAGCTCCCTTCTCAATCTCAGTCAGCTCCCCCCCTCAATCTCGGTCAGCTCCCCCCAGATCTGTCAGCTCCCCCAACCTTGGTCACCTCCCCCATCTCGGTCAGCTCCCCCAATCTTGGTCAGCTCCCCCCATCTTGGTCAGCTCCCCCCCCAATCTCGGTCAGCTCCCCTCTCAATCTCAGTCAGCTCCCCCTCAATCTCAGTCAGCTCCCCCTCAATCTCAGTCAGCTCCCCCCTCAATCTCAGTCAACTCCCCCCAATTTCAGTAAATTCCCCCCAATCTCAGTCAGCTCCCCCTCAATGTCAGTCAGCTCCCACCTCAATATCAGTCAGCTCCCCCAATCTCAGTCAGAATCTCAGAATGTCTACTTGCTTTCGCCATAACAATTCATTGGTTCTCTTTCAACACAAACAACATCTAATCAGTTAAAAGCGAATAATCTAGCTATACAAGTACATATAGATACACGTAGTAATAACTTTGTGAAGGGGAAAGGGGAAAAAGAAAAAAAAGAAACAAACACAAAGATAAGAAAATGAAGGAAAAACCCACATACCAGACACCCCTTGGCATTCTTTTGAAAATGTTGTCACGTTTTGTTCACAAGATATTACAAACGGTGGGTTTTCAATTTATTAAAGATTTCTATGAAACACACAACTCACTAACATTATCAATATATAGTAATTTAATGGTCTATTAATTTTCACCCATGATGCCAAGATGGTTAAGCATTTTTAAAAACAAGGGTGCAGTATTTTTTTATGACATCGTGAAATTTACCTTTTTTTTAAAATGGACTCACCTTTCTTGTTCCAGCGGCTTCTCTGGCTCTGTCTCATTGTTGATCACCTGAATAGCAAAGTTAAAAGTTTTTTTGTTTAACTACACCACTAGAGAACAATGATTTAAAAATCATCGGCTATTGGATGTCAAACATTTCATATCTGAATATTAAGTAATGGCTAAAACGGAATAATAGTTAAATATAAAGTTTACAAACAATGATGTATTAAGCTCCAGGGCCCTGTTCCACGAAGCAGTCTTAGTGCTAAGTCTACCTTTAGTGCTTAACTACCTTATGTACTTAAAGCGATCTTAGCACTAAGATCGCTTCGTGGAACGAGGCCCTGATATATAGATTACTGCACTATGTTTTCAGGTATTGTCAATATTGTATAGTAAGAACAAAAACAATTTATTATCCTCATATATATACATATATATACATACTCGCAGAAAAAGTCCCTGTACACCAAATGAATGAATACAGAATTGTATTTACTAGAATTCTGGTGATGAAAACTTAAGAAAATGATTGTGTAACCAGTCCTTTCCATATTCCAGAGGTGTTCTGTCAAATGCACATATATACTATTCACGCTTTATGCGCACAGCCATTTTGAGTCATGTGCTCCTGTTTGACATAATTTTTCTTATCATTGGACTGCAAAAATTATCGTATGTCTCACTCAGAAAAACACTTTTGGCGGTATCTCCTTGTCAATGTCATCAATGTGATGTTATGGCTCTCAGAAAATGGACATCTTTGAGCGACTGGTATCCTTGAAGTTGGAATGGCATAAAACCTTGTTGATAAGATGTTGTGGTGTTCATTGGTAGCAGTATACAGTTAGCTCCCTTGTGTACCCGGGCACGCAAAGAGTTCTCGTTGGTTTTGCACAGATCCATGTTCGAAGGCTAATTATTTGGAATAGGAAGTAAATTCTTAAGCTTAGTGATAGCCAATGAGTTATTTTGAAAAAGGAGAATTGGTTTGTCACCAGCAGTGCAAATGGTTTAGCTGTAATGAGGCTTGGTATTCATACACCAGGTTTTCCTTGTGATAAAAGTGGGGCACGATCATTTTGGGTAATTTTCAAACAAGCTGATTTTGTCAAAAAATTAATAGCAAAAGCTTTATTCAAATGAGGTTTTTTGTTACAAGGTTTGATGAGCAAAGTTTTCATAAATATATGTGTGATAACCGCCAACACCCGCTTGGGTGTGGTTTGTATTGGTGAGAACATTGTCAAAAATGCACCCAAAATCATGCAGTCAGGACACATTATGATGAAAGTAACACAAATATTTAACTAAAAATATTTAAAATAAGTCCTCTTTATGATTATGACACTTTTTGTAACTTCCTTGAGACTAAAAATACCCGTATGTTTCTTTATTTTTAAACCATAGGTGGGCATTTAGGATGCCATGGGCTGGTATGCATAAATCTCAGCTGAAGATTCACAAATAACTGTGGTCTGCTACCCACTAGTGCTCATGAGAACACCATACAGTGTCTGCAGATTATGTCAATGATTAGCACTACTATTGATCTTCTGTATTTAGGGAGCCTATGTGTAACGTCACGTTTGAAAAATGCCCATACCAGAGGCCTAATTCACTAAACAGAGAGAGACACAGAGAGAGAGAGAGAGAGAGAGAGAGAGAGAGAGAGAGAGAGAGAGAGACGAGAGAGAGAGAGAGAGAGAGAGAGAGAGAGAGAGAGAGAGAGAGAGAGAGAGAGAGAGGGAGAGAGGGAGGGGAGAGAGGAGGGGAGAGAGAGAGAGAGAGGGGAGAGAGAGGAGAGAGAGAGAGAGAGAGAGAGAGAGAGAGAGAGAGAGAGAGAGAGAGAGAGACAGAGAGACAGCGACAGAGACAGAGACAGAGAAAGGTGGTGTGGGGAGATTAAATCTAGGGAGTGGGTTTATCATTAATGATGACTAAATCTGATAGACTAAATATTTATTACAAATATTCTCTTAGACTAATATTTATTACAAATATTCTCTTCTAAGGAAAGAAGGAAATGTTTTTACTTAATAACGCACACAACACATTTCATTTATGGTTATATGGCGTCGGACATATGGTTAAGGACCACACAGATATTGAGGGAAGAAACCTGCTGTAGCCATTTCATTGTCTACTCTTTTCAATTAACAGCAAGGGATCTTTTATATGCACCATCCCATAGACAGGATTGTATATACCACAGCCTTTGATGTACCAGTCGTTGTGCACTGGCTGGAGCGAGAAATAGCCCAATGGGCCCACTGACGGGGATCGATCCCAAACCGACAGTGCACCAAGAGAGGATTTTACCACTGGGTTATGTCCTGCCTCCCTCTTATAAGAATTCGGACATTAAGAAAGATCTCGATGGTTTTCAGCTGTATAACAGGATCTGGTAAACCAGCAATACAGTTTTTATTTCACAGATCTGTCGGTTGTCTCACACAAAATCAGTTCCCATCAGTAACAATGTTAACATTCTTCAATAAAACTGGAGCCTAATTCACAAAGGTCTCTTAATTAGGCTTTGTTAGACAACAAAACATTCTCTTAGCAAGTCTTTTAGGATTGCACTGTGAGATCACAAAGTTGTGAGAGTTTAGTGAATTAGGCTCATCATCATTTTTTGTTACACATTTGATATAACCCACCTCGTCTTTGCCACTCAAGAATGCATCATAAGTGTTATGGAGATCTTGAAGGCCATTCATCTGTTTGATGAAACCTCGCTCGCATTCTGGAGGTGGTCTATAAAATGTAATAACCATCAGTTTACACAGAGTAATCTAGCTACACAAGTAGATATAGTAATAACTTACAGGGTAGATCTGGTAATTTTTGAAGGGGCAAGGGGGGTAGGGGGGAAGAACAAAGAGAAAGACAGAAAGAAAGAATAAAGAAAGAATGATGAAAATACATGGTGAAAAGTGTCAAGGCCAGTTCATTTAGCCCAAATTTCTCTATTGTTTTTGTCCGAATTATAGGATTTTTTCCAGGACTGGGAGTGCATTGCCCCCACTGTCCCCTCCCCATCTCGTATGCTTATGGTGAAAGTTAACATATTTTTTAAATGGACTCACCTTTCTTGTGTTGGTTCATTCTTCACTGTGATAGGGCTGTGTAATAGCTGTAAACAAACCAGTGGAAAGTAAGTCATATATATATTATTTATATATATTTATCATGTAACAGGTAGCATACCTGTTTAGTTGACATATACTTTTAAAAATATACAACTGTGCAAATTTAAAGAAAGGATGGAAGTAACCAGGAAAGAAGAAAGAAAATGTTTTATTTAGCGACGCACTCAACACATTTTATTTACAGTTATATGGCATTAGACATATGGTTAACAACCACACAGATGTTGAGAGAGGAAACCCACTGTCACCAATTCATGGGCTACTCTTTTCGATCACAAGCAAGGGATCTTTTATATGCACCATCCCATAAACAGGATAGCACATACGGTACCACGGCCTTTGATGTACCAGTTGTGGTGCACTGGCTGGAGCAAGAAATAGCCCAATGGGCCCACTGACAGGGATTGATCTCAAACCGACTGTACATCAAGCGAGCACTTTACCACTGGGCTATGTCTTGCACTGTGCAAATTAGATGTAAATTAAGCAGGTCATAGAAGTATGTTCAATGACATGTAAGTAAGCGTACTAGTAACAAAACAAACATGGCTGCATAATTTTCTATCGGCAATGTTCCACAATTGATGGATGCATTCAATCCAGTCATGAAACAAAAACATTTCATTAGCAATTTTAAACAGAAAGTTGTCCTACGTTCTGAAAACAGAAAGGTTATGTGCTAGCTTATTATGTAATAGGGTCATGCACAATTTTCATTCATAAAGACCTTATGTCATATATTTAGACGTCATTTGAATATCAAGAAATAGCCAACTGGAATTATAATTAAGAATAAAGTTTACAAAAAACAAGAAAGTCATCACATTAAGCTTGGAATACATAGATTACAACACTGTCATGAATTTTGATATTGTCAAAATCATATAGTAGGAATAAAAATAATATATTGTGCTCACATATACAAACCTACAAACACATACTTATATATGAGAGAGAGAGAGAGAGAGAGAGAGAGAGAGAGAGAGAGAGAGAGAGAGAGAGAGAGAGAGAGAGAGAGAGAGAGAGAGAGAGAGAGAGAGAGAGAGAGAGAGAGAGACAGACAGAGAGAGACAGAGAGAGAGAGAGAGACAGAGAGACAGAGGGTGGGGTGGGTGGGCAGATGGTGGAGACAGTCGAAGGGGAGGGGAAACTAAATCTAGGGAGTGGGTTATCATCACGACTAAATCTGATAGACTGTAAATATGTCTTACAAATATTCTCTTATAAGGATTCTTGGGTGTTGTTTTCACTTCCTCAGGTTGTTCAGGTAATGGAGGCTTAACTTCCTCCACAGACTCTGTGACCTTCACCTGAAAACCATGGCAACAGAGACTGTAAATAAAACATTTGAGACAAGAAACTATGTTTTAGTTAGAAATATCAAGCACCCCCCCCCCCCAACTGACCCTACATCTCTCCTCATGAAACATCCAGCAAGCACTCCCCACTGACCTACATTCCTCCTCATGAGACCTCCAGCAAGCACTCCCCCACTGACCTACATCCCTCCCCCATCAGACCTCCAGCAAGCACTCCCCAACTGACCTACATCCCTCCCCTATCAGACCTCTAGTAAGCACCTATCTATCTGGCCTACATCCCTCATGGGACCTCCAGCAAACACTCCCCCTCTGTCCTACATCCCTACCCCATCAGACCTCCAGCAAGCACTCCCCTACTGACCTACATCCCTCCCCTATCAGACCTCCAGCAAACACTCCTCCCACTGACCTACATTCCTCCCCTACCAGACCTCCAGCAAGCTCTCTCCTATCGACCCTATATCCTATCACACATACTACAAGCACTCCACCACTAACCCTATATCCTATCACACATACTGCAAGCACTCCACCACTAACCCTATATCCTATCAGACATACTGCAAGCACTCCACCACTAACCCTATATCCTATCAGACATCCTGCAAGCACTTCACCACTAACCCTATATCCTATCAGACATCCTGCAAGCACTTCACCACTAACCCTATATCCTATCAGACATCCTGCAAGCACTTCACCACTAACCCTATATCCTATCAGACATCCAGCAAGCACTCCCCCACTGACCTACATCCCTAACCCATCAGACCTCCAGCAAGCACTCCCCCACTGACCTACATTCCTCCCCTACCAGACCTCCAGCAAGCTCTCTCCTATCGACCCTATATCCTATCACACATACTGCAAGCACTCCACCACTAACCCTATATCCTATCAGACATACTGCAAGCACTCCACCACTAACCCTATATCCTATCAGACATCCTGCAAGCACTTCACCACTAACCCTATATCCTATCAGACATCCTGCAAGCACTTCACCACTAACCCTATATCCTATCAGACATCCTGCAAGCACTTCACCACTAACCCTATATCCTATCAGACATCCTGCAAGCACTCCACCACTAATCCTATATCCTATCAGACATCCTGCAAGCACTTCACCACTAACCCTATATCCTATCAGACATCCAGCAAGCACTCCCCCACTGACCTATATCCCTAACCCATTAGACCTCCAGCAAGCACTCCCCCACTGACCTACATTCCTCCCCTACCAGACCTCCAGCAAGCTCTCTCTTATCGACCCTATATCCTATCAGACATCCTGCAAGCACTTCACCACTAACCCTATATCCTATCAGACCTCCAGCAAGCACTTCACCACTAACCCTATATCCTATCAGACATCCTGCAAGCACTCCACCACTAACCCTATATCCTATCAGACATCCAGCAAGCACTCCCCCACTGACCTACATCCCTACCCCATCAGACCTCCAGCAAGCACTCCCCCACTGACCTACATTCCTCCCCTACCAGACCTCCAGCAAGCTCTCTCCTATTGACCCTATATCCTATCAGACATCCTGCAAGCACTTCACCACTAACCCTATATCCTATCAGACCTCCAGCAAGCACTCCACCACTAACCCTATATCCTATCAGACCTCCAGCAAGCACTCCCCCACTGACCCTACATCCCTCCCCCATCAGACCTCTGGCTAGCTCCCCCCAACAAATTCAGAGCTTTATCCTGCATTCACTATTTACAGTGATTGATTATATGCATGTGGGACTGACAGACAAACAGACAGACAGACAGACAAATGGATAGACAGAGATAGAACCTATCGTCCCTTGAGGCTGGTCTGGGAGGGGACTAAAAATGACACATATAAATTAAAAAATGCAGAATTTGTTTTTTTAAAGTAGATTTCTGTGACAAGGAATAGTTTTCAGGTAGTATACTAGAAAACTGGACATGCAGAAAGATCAGGATGGTTTCCAGCTATAACAAAGAAAGTTGTTAACCAGTAATATACAGTTTTTATTTCACAGATCTGTCAAAGCTTCCAGCTATTACATGTCGGTTGTCTCACACAAACTCAATTCCCATCGATGACAATGTTAACATTCTTCAATAATAAAACTGATAATTATTAGTCAAGACCATGACAACATTTGTTACCCATTTGAGATAACCCACCTCATCTTTGCCACTCAAAAACCCACTGTAAACGTCATGGAGATCTTGAAGGCTGTCCGTCGGTTTGATGAAACCTCGCTCGCTTTCTGGAGGTGGTCTGTAAATGTAATCATAATCAGTTAATCAGTTAATCTAACAATACAAGTAGATCTGGTAATTTTGGAAGCAGCAAGGGGGTGGGGAGGGGGAAGAAAAAGAAAGAAAGAAAGAAAGAAAGAAAGAAAAAACGAAAGAAAGAAAGAAAGAAAGAAAGAAAAAGAAGAAAAAACGAAAGAAAGAAAGAAAAAAAAAGAAAAAAAGAAAGAAAGAAAGAAAGAAAAACGAAAGAAAGAAAGAAAGAAAGAAAGAAAGAAAAGAAAAAAAAAGGTCATTGTTTGTAAATTTTATATGTTTTGTTGATAAAATGCTCTGTGTTTGGTTTGGTTTGTTTTTATTAAGGATTTCTACAATACACACAATTCACAAATATTATATATAGTAAGATGCTCTACTATTTCAACCCAACATGCCAAGATGTGTAATATTTAAAAACACAAAGTGTCCATTAACAGAATTCGAACCTACTGCACCAACTTGCATGGCATTTGACAACCTGTGGAGGTAGGACGTAGCCCAGTGGCAAAGCACTCGCTTGATGCACGGTCGGTCTGGGATCGATCCTCATCAGTGGGCCCATTGGGCTATATTTCTCACTCCAGCCGGTGCACAATGACTGGTTTTTCAAAAACTGGGGTATGTGCTATCCTGTCTATAGACTGTGAATATAAAAGATCCCTTGCTACTAATGGAAAAATGTAGCGGGTTTCCTCTCGAAGACCATATGTCAAAATTACCAAATGTTTGACATCCAATAGACGATGGTTAATAAATCAACGTGCTCTAGTGGTGTCATTAAACAAACAAATAAACTGACAGCCTATGACTGTTTTAAAAACAAGGGTGTACTACACACAATAATTATAGCATTTTCTGATGACTTAGTAACAGTTATTGTATTTTTAAAATGGACTCACCTCTCTTGTACTGGTTTATTCTCCGCTGTGATAGGGCTGTGTAATAGCTGTAAACAAACCAGTGAACAGTAAGTCATTCATCACGGTCCACTATAGTTCCTGACTGTAACGCAAGTTACGGTTCATATATTCACTTCTAGGAAATGGTGAAGAATTAAAACAATATGTATGTTTAATGGTAAGCCTACTAGCTGTATACTGCCCATGTTATTTTGTATTGGTAATCTTCATTTGAAGTTGGGCAATTTAAATGGGATTCAGTGGCACATGACATCTGTGTAGTGAGACCTAAGGTGATATTTTTCAGATGACATACTTTAAAAAATTAACAACTGTGCAAATTACATGTAAATTAATCAGGTCATTTGAGTCCATAGTAGGAATAAAAATAATTTATTATGCTCGTATATACAGACCTACAAACACATACTCATGAGAGACAGAGAGAGAGAGAGAGAGAGAGAGAGAGAGAGAGAGAGAGAGAGAGAGAGAGAGAGAGAGAGAGAGAGAGAGAGAGAGAGAGACAGATACAGAGAGACAGAGAGAGATTGAGAGATTGAGAGAGAGAGAGCGAGAGAGACAAAGAGAGAGAGACAGAGAGCGAGGTACAGGGGGGAGGGGGAGACAGACGAGGGGGAACTAAATCTAGGGAGTGGGTTATCATCACGACTAAATCTGATAGACTGTAAATATGTCTTACAAATATTCTCTTATAAGGATTCTTGGGTGTTGTTTTCACTTCCTCAGGTTGTTCAGGTAATGGAGGCATAACTTCCTCCACAGACTCTGTGACCTTCACCTGAAAACCATGGTAACAGAGACAAGAAACTAAGTTTTAGCTAGAAACACCTCACCACATTGCAAGAGGACCAAGCACTCCCCCACTGACCTACATCCCTTCCCTATCAGTCCTCTAGCAATCACTCCCCCACTGAGGTCTCACTACACAGATCACTTCCGGGTGAGAGGTCATTCATCATGGTCCACTTAGTTCCTAATTGTGACACAAGTTATGGTTCACATATTCACTGTATTTTGCCCATGTTATTTTGTAATATTGTGCATTGACCTTTTGGGACATGGGTGTATAGCGCAAGAGACAGCCGGAGTAAATCGGTTAATGTTCGGAATGGTACTACAGCCAGATGCGGTCATATAGCAAAAAACTGAGATGGAAATGTTCCCAATTTTGGAGTGAAAATAAATGCTTATATAATGTATGTTCGCAATGGTGTATGTTGTTAGTGCCAACGAGAACCCGTTCTTTTGGCAACCTTCATTTGAAGTTGGCCAATTTAACATGGATTTCAATGGCAGATGACATCTGTGTTGTGAGACCTGACCCTAAATCCTTCCCCTATCAGTCCTCTAGCAAATACTCCCCCACTGACCAACATCCCTCCTCTATCAGACCTCCAGCAAGCACTCCCCTACTGACCTACATCCTTCCCTTATCAGATCTCCAGCAAGCACTCCCCTACTGACCTACATCCTTCCCTTATCAGATCTCCAGCAAGCACTCCCTAGTGACCTACATCCTTCCCTTATCAGATCTCCAGCAAGCACTCCCTACTGACCTACATCCTTCCCTTATCAGATCTCCAGCAAGCACTCCCCTACTGACCTACATCCTTCCCTTATCAGATCTCCAGCAAGCACTCCCCTACTGACCTACATCCTTCCCTTAACAGATCTCCAGCAAGCACTCCCCTACTGACCTACATCCTTCCCTTATCAGATCTCCAGCAAGCACTCCCCTACTGACCTACATCCTTCCCTTATCAGATCTCCAGCAAGCACTCCCCTACTGACCTACATCCTTCCCTTATCAGATCTCCAGCAAGCACTCCCTACTGACCTACATCCCTCCCTATCAGATCTCCAGCAAGCACTCCCTACTGACCTACATCCCTCCCTATCAGATCTCCAGCAAGCACTCCCCTACTGACCTACATCCTTCCCTTATCAGACCTCCAGCAAGCACTCCCCTACTGACCTACATCCTTCCCTTATCAGATCTCCAGCAAGCACTCCCTACTGACCTACATCCCTCCCTATCAGATCTCCAGCAAGCACTCCCCTACTGACCTACATCATTCCCTTATCAGACCTCCAGCAAGCACTCCCCTACTGACCTACATCCTTCCCTTATCAGATCTCCAGCAAGCACTCCCCTACTGACCTACATCCTTCCCTTATCAGATCTCCAGCAAGCACTCCCCTACTGACCTACATCCCTCCTCTATCAGACCTCCAGCAAGCACTCCCCTACATCCTCCCCATCAGACCTCCAGCAAGCACTCCCCTACATCCTCCCCATCAGACCTCCAGCAAGCACTCCCCTACTGACCTACATCCCTCCCTATCAGACATCCAGCAAGCACTCCCCTACTGACCTACATCCTCCCCATCAGACCTCCAGCAAGCACTCCCCTACTGACCTACATCCCTCCCTATCAGACCTCCAGCAAGCACTCCCCTACTGACCTACATCCTCCCCATCAGACCTCCAGCAAGCACTCCCCTACTGACCTACATCCCTCCCTATCAGACCTCCAGCAAGCACTCCCCTACTGACCTACATCCTCCCCATCAGACCTCCGGCAAGCACTCCTCTACTGACCTACATCCCTCCCTATCAGACCTCCAGCAAGCACTCCCCTACATCCTCCCCATCAGACCTCCAGCAAGCACTCCCCTACTGACCTACATCCCTCCCTATCAGACCTCCGGCAAGCACTCCCCTACTGACCTACATCCCTCCCTATCAGACCTCCAGCAAGCACTCCCCTACATACTCCCCATCAGACCTCCAGCAAGCACCCCTCTACTGACCTACATCCCTCCCCCATCAGTTTTCCAGCAAGCAATACACATAATAGCTTTTATATCAGAGATCTGTCAAAGTTACAGATCGCGGTTGTTTCACACAAGATCAATTCCCATTGGTGACAATGTTAACATTCTTCACTGAAACTGATAATTATTATTTAACATCATGGCGTTTGTTACACATTCGAGATGACCCACCTCGTCTTTGCCACTCAAGAATGCATCGTAAGCGTCATGGAGATCTTGAAGGCTGTCCATCTGTTTGATGAAACCTCGCTCACATTCTGGAGGTGGTCTATAAATGCAATAATAATCAATTAACAGAGTAATGTAGCAGAGTAATAAAAGCTCTATTTTTATTAAAGATTTCTACAATACACACAAATGACAAATATTATCAAAATATATAGAGGATAATAAATAAGTTACCAGTTATTATCAAATTTATGTACCAAGTGAAATAATTTTCACTTATCACGAGCTTTATAAATTTCATAATAACTGGTACCGAGATTGTTATTCTATTTATTACCCCAGCTATTTGTTTTTTTTTAAAGCCTTTATTTTTGGCTACACGTCCATGTATATAGAAACAATGTAAACCACTTTACACTGTTCTGGGTATTGCTTTAACTTTCTATTTTAATCACGGTTCACAGATAACTTTCAAAAACCAAACTTCTATATATTCTGTAAACAAATAAAAAATTATAATGAATTGCATTAAACTCCCATTTTATTACAAGCTTAACACTGAAAACAGGAAGGCACAAACGCTTTAAACTACATGAAGTCATTTTGTGTGCTTTGCCAAATCGTGATGAAGTCATATTTAGTACCAACAAGGTGATTGGTTTGTTGGTGTTAAATCGCCCAATAGTAGCATACATTAAACCAATGCAGAATATTTCCCCAGAGAAGATACATTAAACTAATGCAGAATATTTCCCCAGAGAAAATATGAAAAATATTTTCCCTGTTATAAGCGACTGCTGAGGTAATAAATTGAGATTATTATACAAACTTGTGTGTCATACTGAATTTATGAAACAAGTGTCAGAATTCCTGTATTGCCCGAATGAGAGTGAGGGTAATACATGAATCCTGACACGAGTTTCATAAAATTAGTACGATTTCTTTATTATCCATATTATCGATAATATTATTTTTATGAATAACAAGGACCATGTCAAAACATTTCAAATGTAACTAGAAGGAGACCACAAAATGACATCATGTGTAAACATTTTGGTAAGTGATTACACAGAGCTAAGACTGGGGAGGCTGCATTAAGTTATGACGTTGTTTCCCAAAATTACGTCATTCGTTGTGTACGTGAAATCATTATGACACACGTGTATCATACTGGTTATATTCCCCGTATATCTTCAACTATATGAATAATATGAATAGTAATATGCTGTATTCGACGAAAGAAGCTAAGTGTGTAAGAACAAGGGTGTAGTACACACAATAATTATTGTATTTCTTGACGACTTAGTAACAGTTATTGTATTTTTAAAATGGACTCACCTCTCTTGTACTGGTTCATTCTCTGCTGTGATAGGGCTGTGTAAAAGCTGTAAACAAACAAGTGGAAAGTAAGTCATATATATATATTATATTATATATATATATACAGTTGAATCCCGTTGGCTTGAACCCCGTACATGTTTGAAAACGTGTTCGACCCATCGGGTAGTTCGACCTAACCGTTCGGTCAATATCGTGTAAGTGTAACTCGTGACTTCGTTTTTGGTTCAAGCGTTGCGATGTATTTGACCCTTCCGAGTTCGACCCAACGAGATTCCACTGTATATTTATCATGTAACAGCTAGCGTACCTGCGATATTTTTAGATGATGTATACTTTAAAATATTTACAAATCTGCAAATTCAGAGCTCAAACTTAACGACAGCATGGCAATTGCTGTCATCGAGATATAAATTGCCATAGGTCAGTAGCATTATTTTTGTGTCGTCGGTAAAGCTCCCCAACGATTGCAAAATGTTTACACCTGATGTACATTATCTGCCAGTATATAACATTAATGCATGTAAAACATGTCTACAAACAGCAAAATAACCTTTCAGCAGCCCTCTACATTAACATTTCCATCTAGGAGCCAGATGGTGCCTACATCTATTTTTATATAGATAGCATGAAATGTTTTAATCGCAAATCAATCGCAATGCAGAGGGCTTCAAAAGTATTTTTTTTATTTTAAACTGCCATGGGCAGGCTTTAAATTGCCATCAGTGGGCCATTTCACTCATAATAATTTTGTTTTTAAGGTCCCACTACATAGATCACTTCTGGGTGAGAGTTCATTCATCACGGTCCACTGTAGTTCCTAATTGTGACACAATTTATGGTTCACATATTCACTTCTAGGAAATGGTGAAGAATTAAAACAATGTGTATGTTTAATGGTAAGCCTTCTGGCTGTATTTTGCCCATGCTATTTTGTAATTTTGTTCATTGACCTTTTGGGACATGGGTGTATAGCACAAGAGACAGCCGGAGTGAATTGGTTAATGAGCCACCTGTTCGGACTGGTATTATAGCCAGATGCGGTCATATAGCAAAAAACTGAGATGGAAATGTTCTCAAGTTTGGAGTGAAAATAAATGCTTATATAATGTATGTTCACAATGGTGTATGTTGTTAGTGCCAACAAGAACCCGTTATATTGGCAATCTTCATTGAAGTTGAGCAATTTAACATGGGTTTCAATGGCAGATGGTATCTGTGTAGTGAGGCCCGTTATATTGGCAATCTTCATTTGAAGTTGAGCAATTTAACATGGGTTTCAATGGCAGATGACATATGTGGGAGACAAATTCTTAAGTTCAAGCCCTATAAATTGTAAATTAATGAGGTCATCAGAGTAAATTCAATGACATGTAAATAAATTTACTAGTAAACAAACAAACATGGCTGCATAAGTTTCTATCGGCAACGCTCCACAACTGAAAGATGCATTCAATTCAGTCATGAAACAAAAACATTTCATTAGCAATTTTAAACAGAAAGTTGTCCTACGTTCTGAAAACAGAAAGGTTATGTGCTAGCTTATTATGTAATAGGGTCATGCACAATTTTCATTAAAAAAGACACCATATCATATATTTAGACGTCATTTCAATATCGAGAAATAGCCAACTGGAATTATAGTTACCGTAAGTATAAAGTTTACAATCTTAAGCTTGAAATATATAGATTTCGATATTGTTAAAATCATACAGTAGGAATAAAAAAAAAAATCTATTATGCTCGCTAGGGATGGTACGATTAATTGCAGTTTTAGGCCCACGGTTCGATGGACCGTTTTCCAATTTGCATACCGCGGCTTATTTCTTTCTTCTATTTTTTTTTTTTTTTTTTTTTAAATCAGTGTTTCCAAATCTTGTACTCTCATGGTAATCCCAATGACACCGTAAGATATTTCGGCCAATCACAGTGCTCGAGTCTGTTACACCGAACCCCGTTCAGATCCTGCACTGAACCTGCACCGCAAATATTTTTGCTGGGACCATAAAAACTGTAACCTCCCAAAATACGGCCTTCATGACCTGTGTGATGAATCTATCGATAAAATAAACATTTTAATATGTTGCGTTCCATTAACAAAGATTGAAACGAGTAAACACACATTAACTTTTTTAGAGAAATAAAATGGTGCTCAATTTTTGTCATATTAAAAGGATTCAGTATTGCTAATTTCCATAAGTTTTTATTGGGATGAATTCGATTGCAGTTCCAGAACATCTTATTCACTTTCAATACAAGCTAAAATAATTAAAATAATAAAATAAAAAATCAACTAATTCACTATTATATATTATGTACTTGTGTTTAATTATATTACAAAAAAATGGATACCTTTTATGTAACTTGTGGTCGGTAAAAGGAGTAGGCCTATGTATCATATAGGGGCGAGACATAGCCCATTGGTAAAGTGCTCGCTTGATGTGCAGTCGGTTTGGGGTCGATCCCTGTCTGGGCCATTGGGCTATTTCTCGTTCAAGCCAGTGCACCACGACTGGTATATCAAAGGCTGTGGTATGTGCTATCCTGTCTATCGAAGAGAGGGGGAGGGAAAGGGAGAGAGAGAAAGAAAGAGAGACAGAAAGAGAGGGAGGGAGGGAGGGAGGGAGGGGGGAGAGAGAGAGAGAGAGAGAGAGAGAGAGAGAGAGAGAGAGAGAGAGAGAGAGAGAGAGAGAGAGAGAGAGAGAGAGAGAGAGAGAGAGAGAGAGAGTAAATCTAGGCAGTGTGTTATGATCACTATCACGACTAAATCGGATTAACTGTAAATATATCTTACGAATATTCTCTTATAAGGATTCTTGGGTATTGCTTTCACTTCCTCAGGTTGTTCAGGTAATGAAGACTTAACTTCCTCCACAGACTCTGTGACCTTCACCTGAAAACACAGCAGTTGACTTACTAAAGGCAGTCATATGGATCACATGACTTGAAATACATGTAGATCACATGACTTGAAATAGATCACATGACTTGAAATACATCACATGACTTTAAACAAATATGAACATAAATTCAAGGGAACCAGATGTGTGTGAATTCAAGGGCTATAACTCTGAAAAATGAGTAAATCACCATGAATGTCAAACTTGATCTGTAACAGTACATGATAAAGCTATAAACAAAATTTGATCTTAATATCTTCAGACATAGCAAAAAACAAAAGTCTGGAAAAACCAATTTTCATATCTCCTAAGTTCAAGGGCCATAACTCTGTGAAAAATGGGTAAATTTTCTTGAACGTCAACAAAACATGATATACACAAAAGGTATTGTGAAAAAACATCATGAAAACTACATGTGGAACAGAAGGACGGACAAACAGATAGAAAGAAAGAAAGAAATGTTTTATTTAACAATGCACTCAACACATTTTATTTACGGTTATATGACGTCAGACATATGGTTACGGACCACACAGATTTTGAGAGGAAACCCGCTGTCGCCACTACATGGGCTACTCTTTCCAATTAGCAGCAAGGGATCTTTTATTTGCGCTTCCCACATGCAGGATAGCACAAACCATGGCTTTTGTTGAAGCAGTTATGGATCACTGGTCGGTGCAAGTGGTTTACACCTACCCACTGAGCCTTGCGGAGCACTCACTCAGGGTTTGGAGTCTGTATCTGGATTAAAAATCCCATGACTCGACTGGGATCTGAACCCAGTACCTACCAACCTGTAGACCGATGGTCTAACCACTACGCCACCGAGGCCAGTAAATAAACAGATAGATGGATGGACATAAAACCTAGCTAGAGTTCCCTATTGCAGTTCCCTTCTATTGCACTGGTATACTGGGTCTAATTTAACCTAAAGGGGGTGCCAGTGCTGTTTCACTTGGGTGGAACTCATTCCATATTGTCTGTGAAAAACACATTATTATACTGATTTTGATCGTTGAACTGGTAGGAGACTGTGGAGAATTTAGGAACTACACATGCTCAGTTGGTGCCAGTGCTGTTTCACTTGGATGTAGAATTTTGCATATAGTCTCAGAGATGAAACCCGAGTTAGTTGTTTCCTGTCTGTGAGGCAACAGAGTTGGACCACGTGTATGTCGGCCTTTATCGAAAAATAGCGAATGATGACACATCTCCATCGATTGAACTGGTAGCGAGACTAATAAAAGATTGGAGACAACCCCACATTACAAGAAAAGTGAATACCAAACTTCTCAACGGTTTAGCTAGGAACACCTCAACACATTGCAAGAAAAAGTTAAAAGTTTGTTTTGTTTTTTGATACCACTAGAGCACACTGATTTCAGTCCTCCAATCATCGGCCTATCCCTCCCCATGCAAGCACTCCCATCCCACAGTCCTCCAGCAAGCACTAACTGACCTACATCCCTCCCTTATCAGTCCTCCAGCAAGCACTCCCCCACTGACCTACATCCCTCCCCACATCCTCCAGCAAGCACTCCCCATCCTACAGACCTCCAGCAGCAGCACTCCACCACTGACCTTATATCCCTCCCCATCAGACCTCCAGGAAGCACTCCCCCACTGACCTACATCCCTCCCTTATCAGACCTCCAGCAAGCACTCCCCCACTGACATACATCCTTCCCTCCCTCCCATCAGATGGAAAGCATTGGCTTAGAATATCACAATTTAACGAGGTAACACTTTTTTTTCTACCTTTGGCCTGATGGAAACCAGCAAGTCTCCTAGATTGCTTGTATCCGATCTGAAGTTATCATTGGAATCACCAATGTTCGTGCTCACTTCATCTTTGCCTTTACCGTGCACACTTTTTATGCACTCTCTGTAAAGATTCTTTTTTGGCTGAAATGTAGATTCAGAAAATGTCATGAAAAGACGCACTTCCGTAAATTCATTCAATAATATTTTCATATACTTAATTTTTGTGACACCCAATAGCCAATGTGTATATTTGTACTGGGGTGTCGTTAAACATTCATTATTCAATTATTCTGTAAATTCAAGAATCAAAGAATTCAAATAGATGCATATGTATACACATATTGTTTAATAAGTGCTTTATATACGAGTGTATAGCTTTAATTATGTATCGTTTATGTATATACAATAATACCATGTACAGCAATGATTCAAGGCCCCAACCTTGACCTTGCTTATGTTTCTGGGGACAATAAAAAAAAGAAAAAAAGAAAAAAAAGAATTCAAAGAGGATGAAAATATAGTAGACCTACAAGGCCTAATGATAATTACAGTGCCACCCCTGCCACCCACCACCATATACCCACCAGGTTGGGCCCTGATATCTCAAATAACCACAGCCTCTTACATTGCGACCAATTTGGAGAATTTTTGTCATTTGGTGATTAAAATATTTCATACTATCTGTATAAAAAATAGAAGTAGGTGCCATCTGGCTCCTAGATAGAAAAATAAAGCCTGGTTTAGAATTTAGTATTACCATCTTAAAGATTTAAAGTATAAAAACAATGTTGCCTTGTGTGAATTAGACCGGCCTCGGTGGCGTCGTGGTTAGGCCATCGGTCTACAGGCTGGTAGGTACTGGATTCGGATCCCAGTCGAGGCATGGGATTTTTAATCCAGATACCGACTCCAAACCCTGAGTGAGTGCTCCGCAAGGCTCAGTGGGTAGGTGTAAACCACTTGCACTGACCAGTGATCCATAACTGGTTCAACAAAGGCCATGGTTTGTGCTATCCTGCCTGTGGGAAGCGCAAATAAAAGATCCCTTGCTGCTAATCGGAAGAGTAGCCCATGTAGTGGCGACAGCGGGTTTCCTCTCAAAATCTGTGTGGTCCTTAACCATATGTCTGACGCAATATAACCGTAAATAAAATGTGTTGAGTGCGTCGTTAAATAAAACACTTCTTTCTTTCTTTGTGTGAATTACCTCCCATTCCAATGTGTTATTTATTGCACAATTTTCTCCCGTTTCCCCCTAACAAATGTTTATAAAAGATATTTTATGTTATGAATATTAGGCTTGTTAGAGTTAGGGCTAGGACTAATTTTCATTAAAATCAAGAATATCAACATATTGATAATGATCATAATCACATAATCTACTCAAATTCAAAAACATATGGGGGGGGGGGGGGGGGGGGGTGGAACTCTTTCCATATTAAAAACACATTATTATACTGATTTTGATCATGTGTGAATTTAACTACCTGCTCAGTTGGTGCCACGTTTTCATTTGGGGTAGAATGCAGTTCATCATCTGAGTTAGTTGTTTCCTGTCTGTGAGGCAACAGAGTTGAACTGTGTATGTCAGGCTTTATCTCGAACGATGACACATCTCCATCAATGGTCTGCATAACATGAGAAAAAGAAAAGACAAAATGGTGAGTTAAAGAGGATAAAATAGTTTTTCAATAGGAAATTGTGCCTGGGATTCAGCTGCAGTATACAGGAATCAGAGAACAATAATTACAGAGGATCTTTTCAAGTTATAGAAGAAAATATTATTAACTAATTTTCTTAATTTTGTCTCAGTATAGCTTAATTGTTGGTATCTGATACAAATAAAACTGACAATTGATAAAACACTTTAAAAAATTGCAGGGTCTTGAACATGATGACTAAATACTCAGAAGAATGCAGTACAACTCATTATCGGACAGAAAGGAAAATGATAATTAAATACTCAGAAGAATGCAGTACAACTCATTATCGGACAGAAAGGAAATGATGACTAAATAATCAGAAGAATGCAGTACAACTCATTATCGGACAGAAAGAAAATGATGACTAAATATTCAGAAGAATGCAGTACAACTCATTATCGGACAGAAAGGAAATGATGACTAAATATTCAGAAGAATGCAGTACAACTCATACCGGACAGAAAGGAAATGATGACTAAATATTCAGAAGAATGCAGTACAACTCATTATCAGACAGAAAGGAAATGATGACTAAATATTCAGAAGAATGCAGTACATCTTATCGGTTACCTCATAGACAAAAAGGGGATGGGACGTAGCCCAGTGGTAAAGTGCGCAGTCAGTCTGGGATTGATACCCGTCGGTGGGCTAATTGGGCTATTTCTCGTTCCAGCCAGTGCACCATGACTGGTATATTGAAGGCCGTGGTATGTACTACCCTGTCTGTGGGATGGTGCATATAAAAAATCCCTTGCTGCTAATCGAAAAGAGTAGCCCATGAAGTTGCGACAGTGGGTTTCCTCTCTCAATATCTGTGTGGTTCTTAACCATATGTCTGACACCATATAACTGTAAATAAAATATGTTGAGTGCGTCGTTAAATAAAAAATTTTGGTCTTTCATAGACAAAATGAAATAGTTCCCTGTAAATGTTTTGTATAACCCCTGTGTGTAACCCATAAATGGGTTATGCATGTTTCCAGAACTCGGGTTTCTGCCATGATTTCAAAGGTATGAGATTTAAGACGTACCTGGTAACGATCTGTTTCGTGGAAAATGTGTCCTTGACATTCACACGCTGCTGGTGCAGGCTCTTCATCATCGTCTGTGTTTGGCAAGTTTGGAATAGATCTTGAAATAAAGGAAATACATGAGGTTGCAGTGACAGATCCAGAAAATCCATTGGGGGTGGGGGGGGGGGGGCATTGACATGAGCCGGAATGCAATGGAACTTTGGGGGAGGTTTGGAGGGGATTGTAAAAAAAAAGAAAATTAATACCTTTGGGTTGGGTAATATTTTCTGTCACTAAACAGGGAACATTTTGTTCAGTATCACAATGAAATTTGTTATACAAGTTTCAGAGATCTTTAAAGACACTAAGTTTTAAATGGTTAAAGAGTATAGTTGCTGGTCAGTTTCAAATGATTAAAGCAATGATTGATAATAAAAATTTACAAACAAAAATGTTCCATGCTAAATACATATTTTATAAACATTGTTAGAAGGGAGAAGACGATTTCAACTGATTTATGTCGGCCCTGGCTTCAAGGAACACTTACAGTTGAGTTTTATCAAATGCCAACTGATTGGGGGTTTTCTTGTTCCAACCTGTGCACCACAACTAGTCAATGAATGAATGAATGTTTAACGACACCCCAGTACGAAAAATACATCAGCCACCGAGTGTCAAACTATAGCAATGCAAACAAATAAAGTGATGATCGACATCAACACAAAAATTCAAGATTTAAACAAAAACACAGTGTAAAGAACTGTGCAAAAATACAAACATCACAGATAGATACTGACTTTTACTCAAAATTTCAATTTGTGCTGTATTGGCCATTCTCAAAGAGAAGGTTACACCCCTGCACCACAGTGAGGTTACAGCATGCGCAGGGGCACAACTGGTCAAAGGCTGTGGTACGTGCTTTCCTGCTAATGGAAATATGTAGCAGGTTTCCTCAATGAAGAGTCAGAATTACCAATGTTTGACATACAACAGCCGTTGATTCATTAATCAATGTGCTCTAGTGGTGTAATTAAACAAAATAAAGTTTATTTATTTATTAAATGGTACTACAATGATCCAAGATGAACGTTTCAACCGATTCGCAACACGATTTAGATGTGACAACACTATTTAGATGTGACAACACTATTTACATGTGACAACACTATTTAGATGTGACAACACTATTTAGATGTGACAACACTATTTCAGTGCTTGAACTTTAGAATTTGTCACCCACAGCATTTTTTTCTTAAATTGCTGTGGGTGAAATGGCCGACCGACGGCAATTTTGAGCCTGCCCATGGCAATTTTTTAAAAGGTGACTTTTGCAGCAAATAAATATGGCTGAAAGGTTATTTTGTTGCATGTAGACATATTTCAAATGTACAAATGTTAAATACTGGCAGATAATGTACACCAGATATATTCATTTTGCTGTTGTTGAGGAGTTTTACTGACGGGAGTGTCATCGGTGATGCTCCCAACACACTGCCATTTATATCTCAATGACGGCAGTTGCTGTTGTTAAGTTCGAGCCCTGCTATTTAGATGTGACAAAACCATTTGGACACTTATGGCACTGTCCAAATGTCTTTCTTGCTCTCTTACGGTCAGAGTACTGGGCTAATTCAAGTTACTCATACTGCATCAAAAAGGTTAGAATATTACAGTATACACAAGTAAACTAAAACAAAAAATCGAAATATAAATTGAATCTGATGTTTTTGGGGGCGAGGCGTACCCCAGTGGTAAAGCGCTCGCTTGATGCGCGGTCGGTTTGGGATCGATCCTCGTCAGTGGGACCATTGCGCTATTTCGCTCCAGCCAGTGCACCACGACTATTTTTTTATATATATATATATAAATTATTATAAGTACATGTTTTGTTGAACAACATACATGTTTTTATAAAACACTTAAAGTTTGTGTTGGAAAGTTTTGGCTGTAAGCTATACCACTAATAAATGTTTCATTCATTCTACTTCATTTTTTTAACACACGTGCGGTGATCTTTGCTACATAGCGGCCAGTTTAGTGCTCATTTGAAGCATAGATATACTAATAAAAAGGTAGGTATTTGGATAACTGTCTGTTTAGAAATATGCATATGCTTTAGAACCGAATGCTTATGTTCACTAAAACTAGTTCACGGTAACCCACGATACGGCGAGGATATAAATGCGTATAATTAGTGTCGTTAAACATAACAAACTTTAATTTATTTTTATTTTTATTATGATTTTTTTTGTTGTTACGTAAAATCGAATTTCCGTTACATTCATCCCATTGGTTCAGACGTAGCAACGGGAGTTAATTTGTTCATTTCTCCATGAACGTAAAAAATGCGTCGTCAGGGAATGTCATGTCTGATGACTTCATTTCATATCGGCAAGTTGTCTTATTGAGCGTTATTGTTTATGAACAAATATAATTCAAAATAAAGTATGAACTGTTAGTGTTGTTATTGTTAGCAAGTATGATTGAAATTTAATTATACGTATTGTCTGTTATTTATATTACGTTCATGTGGGTATAAACCAAAAAATTAACATCATCCGCAAACTTATGTGAGAACGGCTTCGCCGATTCACACAGTTTACGGATGATTTTTATTTTGTTCATACCCCGATGAATGTAAAAAAATAATAATAACAGCCAACCTTAAATGGTCTTTGTATAAAACTTTTTTCTTTTTCTTTCCTGGCAACACACTACATTAATTGTTACCTGTAGTTTTTCCCATTTCGTTTCTTTTTCTTTTCCCAACAAACTTTTAAAAAATGTGTCATGATGAATTTAATCCATAACTTGTACGATATAAAGCGTTGTTAAAACAATATACGGTAACGTAGCGTGACGTAAGAAACAATAGCCAATCTACGTCAGTGACACGTGCTTTTTAAAATTACCACTGGTACACAAACAATTTAGGCCCTATTTATTATCTAATATAACCAATAAAAAGATAGATCGAAAAAACCCCAACAAAAACAACAACAAAAACAATATTTTTTACTGTATATTTGTTTAGAATACGATTTTTATGTCATCGCGTGATGTGTGAAAACAACATTTCACGAAGCAATGACTGAATGAGTGAAAATATGTGTTTCACACATCACGATTTGACATAAAAATTGTATTAAGAAAACAAAACAAAAATCCCCCAAAACATCAACCATGAAATGGTCTATCTGTTATATATATACATCTTCCTTAATTTTTAGTAGACTTGTAGAGCTGATTTCAATCGGATTGAAATATTAGGCTAGCCTACTTGACCTAAGGACTTTTAAAAATAAATTTGAATAAAAATTGCCTTTATTTAATTATTAAATTATTTATTTATAATACAGAGCAGTGAAAACATACCTGACAATTAAGCGATTGTAAAAAAAAAAACCCAACAAAACAAACAAACTCCCCCCCCAAAAAAAAAACCCCACCCCAAAACAAACCCAACCCCACCCACCCAAAAACCCAACAAAATCCCCCCCCCCCAACAACACCAACAAAAGCAAAAACATAAATCGAACTTTAATTTAAACTGTATCTTATGCTAGGCTCAGACTGCCAACTGCCAGCAGGAAGTTGGGACTCCCGTGATGGGCACAAGATATTGATTGCATACCGCTATGACCTTGAACTTTTTTAAATGTCACGTCATCGACAGCTGTCAGCTGCGAATATGTGTATTGTGTATAACTAAAAAAGTAAAGTTTGTTTTATTTAACGACGCCGCTAGAGCACATTGATTTTTTATCTTATCATCGGCTATTGGACGTCAAACATATGGTCATTCTGACACTGTTTTTAGAGGAAACCCGCTGTCGCCACATAGGCTACTCTTTTTACGACAGGCAGCAAGGGATCTTTTATTTGCGCTTCCCACAGGCAGGATAGCACAAACCATGGCCTTTGTTGAACCAGTTATGGATCACTGGTCGGTGCAAGTGGTTTACACCTACCCATTGAGCCTTGCGAAGCACTCACTCAGGGTTTGGAGTCGGTATCTGGATTAAAAATCCCATGCCTCAACTGGGATCCGAACCCAGTACCTACCAGCCTCTAGACCTATGGCCTGCCACGACGCCACCGAGGCCGGTTTGTGTATAACTTTCTGCTGTTTCCGTTCATCCATTAAATACACATTTCTAGTGTAAACAAAATCTACTTTTTCGTTTCCTTTTTGGGAGAGTATATTTATAAACCCCAAAAGTTACTTGCATTGAACAGCTGTATGCTTTAATTTTCTTTTTGTTAGATATACACACCTTTTTTCCCGTTCAGACTTCTGCACTGCGACCCAGGGCAGCGTGCTTGAACCACCAATGGCTATAAGCACGTCAATTATATCTCCTATAACCATTTTCTTATAATTAATTTCGATCGGCCTTAAATCCAATAAGGCACCAGTGACGTCGTTAATGGGTATTCTCATACCACAGTTCAGTGAACAAACATCAATACAAGATATCTAGTATATATCTACTTTCATCAACTTTTAATTAGTGTGTATACTGTCCGTAACTGATGTGTATTTCTATATCAGATAATCTATCGCAGCAGCTGTTAATTAGTTTTGTATAACAATATGCATGTATTGACCGTTTCAATTGATTTGATTCTCCCCAGTAAAGATAATATATATATATATATATATATATATATATATATATATACTAAATTTTTAGTATTCACTAATAACTCATTACTCGGAGTTTCAGGCTCCTCGCCTTCATCAGATGAGTGTTTATAATTGTGACAGTTAAGGTGACGTCACGCTGTGTGTACGCGGCGGTGCGCTCCTGACGTCATGGCACGTCAGTCGTGAGACTCTCGGCTTGTTGCTGTGGCGGCATTTTGATATGAGTTCTGTCCTTTTGTTGAGTAGCTTGTCTCCTTTTTCAAATAGTATTGAGAGCTTCTCCTCGATGCACAGGTTGCATTGTCCCGAGCTGCGTTTCCGTGTGTCCGATTTCCTGACGATTTCCCAATTGATGTGATAGGCGGGTTTTTTTCGTTTGAGTTCCCAGATGTATTTTGACAGTTCTGTCTCTTTTTCATAGCGTTCATATTTGAAAGATTTAGTGTGGTTGTTAAACCTCTCCTTGAATGTACCTCCAGCAAGACCTATGTATGATCTGACAGTCTTACCAGATGCCACGTTTGCCCGGTATACGAGGGAGCTAGTTTGGCAGTTGCCGTTCAGGGGGCATTCGTTCTTCTGTCTGCAGTTACAAGACTTTTTTTGTGCGGGATCGGTTGAGCTCTGGGTGATTTTCGTGTTGTGGCTTTTGATTATTGCTCCGAAGTTTTTCATGCAGCTGTAGCTGATTTTCAGGTTGTTTCTGTTGATATCCAAGCATTTCCCAAGTAATCACAAGTACCACACATTGTTCAACAGAAACCCGCCTATCACATCAATTGGGAAATCGTCAGGAAATCGGACACACGGAAACGCAGCTCGGGACAATGCAACCTGTGCATCGAGGAGAAGCTCTCAATACTATTTGAAAAAGGAGACAAGCTACTCAACAAAAGGACAGAACTCATATCAAAATGCCGCCACAGCAACAAGCCGAGAGTCTCACGACTGACGTGCCATGACGTCAGGAGCGCACCGCCGCGTACACACAGCGTGACGTCACCTTAACTGTCACAATTATAAACACTCATCTGATGAAGGCGAGGAGCCTGAAACTCCGAGTAATGAGTTATTAGTGAATACTAAAAATTTAGTGTACCTGCTCCACTAACATTGTGTTGAGCACTTTATGTCCAATAGTGATAACAAATATATTACTATATATATATATATATATATATATATATATATATTGCAATATTCCCACGTATATATTCAACTGTTTATTGCAAAGCTACGCTTTACAAACCATAGTCGACATATTTTCATTAAATGATACACATGACAAATAATGTATTTTAATGAATGCACCGTGCCATATGGAGTCAAAATAGATCACCTATTCATCCTAACTTTAAATAACAGCATATTTGGTAAAAATGCTTATACTTTGTTATATTTAACTACAAAGCACTTATATAGATTTGCTTTTAAACGACAAACACAGACGGGGATAACGTTGATCGATCGATGCTAGGGCACCTTGCACTAAAACGAAAAACTGCGTGTCGTTTTACTAACGTGGCTATTTGTTTTGCCTCTGGCGACAGGTGAACAAACACGTGGTGTGTTACTAAAAATAACCAAGCAATTAACCAATGAAAATCGTGAACGTTTCACACATCGACTTCCGCTGGTAGACAAATAGCCACGTTGAGGAAGTCTTGAATATTGTCGCTCATCTTCTTTCATTTCTTATCTTGTCTCAAACATTGTGAACCGCTTTCACGTGCAGTCATGGCGTGCGTAGCTTTAACTTCTCTAGCCTTGCTTCTGTTTCTGCAGTTAGGTTCACTGCAGGCAGGTGAGGTTAAAATAGAACACTTAAAAAAAGTTGATAATTGCGACCGACAGGTGAAAAAATTGGACAAGTTGAAGATGCACTATACGGGAACTTTGGAGAAAGATGGAAGCAAATTCGACTCCAGGTGAGAAAGATATGGGGTGCCATATGGAACGGTGCAAACTATGATACTCACGCACGTACCTTTACAGAGTGTAAATCAAATTGCAGATCAGTTGCCAGCCTTAGAGGGCAACGAGAACTAACCGTCCCCATTATTTTTCTTCCCTGCAAGTTGTTAAATATAATCGATCATTACAAAAAGAAACCACATAAAAAATCAGGTGTGCTCATGCTAGCCACAGAATTTCAATATTAATAATTTGGCAAATTTGGTGTGAAAATATGTGGTCGGCTTTTAAATTATAATTAACAGTGACATTTGAAACACTAACATTAATTTATGAAAAAAGAATTTAAAATAATACTAATTTTTTCTCATTAAAATTTAAGCATACAACTTTTCTGATTAACTTTTTGCTGAGATTTTATTATTAAACACAATCATCTAAATGTATATACATTTACATGTGGCATGTTGAACGTTCTCATTATCTTAAAACTTTCCATAACCTGTAATTTTCTTTCTGAATATTTAATCGATCTGGGATTTAAAAAAATAAAATAATTAAAGGTCAAACGTGTTGGCTAAATATTTTTAATTGAAAATGTATAAGAATGTTTAGACAGTGACTGCTTCATTATTTATAGTTCTAAGTTTTATTTGGCACCATATGGCATACACGTAGATGGCAGAACATTTTGAACATTTGATGAGGAGGGCAACTTGCAGCGCATGAAGTGTGTTGCCTGAATGAGCGAACCACACAAGCAATTGAGGAGGTTGTTGTCCAGGGTCATAATCCCACCGTCCCATCCCAATATAATTGGGATGTGTGTGTGTCTGTACCCCGTCAGGCCCCTCTGGTTTCGCTGCATATGTATGGATACTAAAGTTAAACATTAATTATTTTATAAGTTTACAAAAATGTATGGCTATCTACAATTACATGTATTGCATTTTTACAAGCAGACAGAATTAATTCTACTCTACTCTTCTTTTTTATGCTACCTGACCACCAACCCTAAAATACAAGCCCTAATCTATAATTGAAAAAGTGAAAAAAGTGACTTCTCTCTTCCTATTTTAAAATTATATGAAATAGAAATTTGTGTATCCCACTCCAGGCCCTATCTAGTCACCGAATTGGAGGTTATTTTTTTGCTGAAAGTCATAGTGATTTCCCTAGAAAGGCATGGTAGACCAAACACTTTTGGGGCATTCTCACCATTTTCGGGGTACTTGGTTTTCATTAAAAATACACAAAGATTAATTGAAATAAACATTAATGTAATTTATGTGCTTGCTTTAATAAATGAATGGCAAAAGATATAAAAGGCATATTTTATTAATTAATAATACCTTTTTTTGGTGTTTTATAAAGGCAGTTTTAGAATTAATTGCTGAAAAAGGCTTGTTTAATCTCAGGGCAGCATGGTGCTGATTAAGGCAAGATGGTGTTAGACTATTGAGGCATGGTGCTGCACCATGCTAAAACAAGCTAGGGAAAACACTAGTTAACTATTAGCAGTAGTGAAAAGTTGGAAGTTGCTGTAATATCCAGGACCTTATCCAATTAAAAAAAAATAAAAAAATCACACAACAGCTGTCAAGACACCCGACTTGTGTAGTGTCACAGCTCATGTAACACCTTGTCAGTCCTTGGTTTTACTTCAGTGCTAGACAGAACATCAACACATGTCGCACCGTTTGTAGTTCTCAGCCAAATTAATTTCAGAATTGCATGGAAAAAAATTTACATTAACTTTTCCTTCTAGGAACCAGATTTTGCCTACTCCTATTTTTATAATATGTTTCATTCTACAAATGAACAAAATGATCGCATATGCGACCAAATCGTTCACAACATAGATGGCTGTTATTTTCATAGCAATGTCATATTTAAAAAAAATAAATAAATTAGTTTGTATCATTTATTTAATTCTGTCGCATTTTAATAAAAATATTTGTTTTGCTTAAATTTTATTACTGGAAGTAGTAATACTAGTTAGTAGTATTTGATTCAAGCTGAGCCTTTCCAAATGAATGCGGAACATTACGAAATGTACTGATAAATGTTCACTTTGTCTATTTTTATCATATCTAAATACCTGTACATAATGTATATGTTCTTGTATATTTATTTTTATTTTTCAGTTTGGACCGAAACGAGGCGTTTGAGTTTCAGATTGGTGTGGGTCACGTGATCAAAGGCTGGGACGAGGGTTTGATTGGAATGTGTATCGGCGAGAAGAGAAAACTGACCATTCCACCCGATATGGGATACGGAGACCAGGGTGCAGGTATTTACCTTTAGACTACTGCGTTAATTTTTAACAAATACCACGTTGAGTGGGTACAATTTTATAATTTTTACTCACATATATTCACTTAAATGTTTTATAAATACATAAAATAAAGTGCATATAATTATTTGAATCAGTAAGTAATATTTTCATGAGTTGTTATAAAAAAACAATTATGATATTTTAGATCAGCTAATGTTGATTAAAATGGCAAAAAATCTAAAAAGTTGCGTTTACTTACAGGCATTTGTGTCCAACTGTCCATTATTTATGTCTGTTATTCCCAATAACAGTGGTTTTCTGACCAAATTTAAAAAAACAAAAAACAAACTAACTGATTCATATCCCAATATTTTGTGATTTTCGTTGTTGCTAATACGATCAAATATATTATCACATTAGCTGTCACAATTAACTATCAATCCCTGAAAATGACCGCGACATGCCGCCATTGTTGTCAAGCGAAAATGCTTACCGAGTTGTTATCCATTGAAAAACAAGAAACAAAAGCTAGCATACTGTCAAGTAAACTGTTTCCTGTTAAAAAACCCAATTCCGGTGAGTGCCGTGTGCAAAACTGCGGGAAATATGAATTGGGAAATACATTGTATACAGTGTACAGTATGTTGGGTGAGATATCTTGCCTGCAGTAGTCAGAAGGTTAATCAGTATAGTTGGCTTAGTTTGTAACATACTACACAGGCCCAAATCTAGAATTGCAAAAGTGGGAGAAGTGACTTCTCTCTTCCCAGAAGAAAGCGAGAAGTTTGATAAAAATAGGCAATTTTAGATTAGGGCCTTTGTCACATATTACATTTACCTGTGTTTATAGAATATGGCCCAAAACCGACCAAGTCTGGGTCTGATGAGTGTATCAAAGGCAACATACTTGGTGTAATTTGACGTCTTGTGTATGTAACTGTAAATGTAACTAAACTGAACATTACATGTTATTGATATATATTAATTGTTTTCATATATTATATCCATAGAAATATATATTTTCTTCTATAAACACCAACAGTAATTAAGAGAATATATATAATGTCTTTCCTGTTGTTTACTAAGGGAAACTAATTAAATACAGTTTGCACTGGCAGTGTAAAAAAAAAAGAAGTGCATTTTCCATGCCATCTGTTGCCAGCACAGACATGGTTTGTTTTGTCACATTTGATACAGTGGGTTTCATTTGTGACTGATACCATACTCGCCAGACCCAGTTTCGGTGTGTTTTGGGCCTAAACAATTGATGTGATCGCAGGGCCGGATGCAGGAAATATTGGGGTGAGTGAGTGTGTGGGGAGGGGAACTAAATGACAAAGGGCACATGGACCAACTTGTGATAGTCAACCAAATTAAAATTACCCCCCCCCCCCCCCCCCAAAAAAAAAAACCCACCCAAACCCACGCCAACAAAACAACCATCAATAAAAGGCACTTGAACATATTTATTGTGGGGTGTGTATACTGAACAAAATGTTCCCTGATAGCCATCATTTAAAATGTTAAAACCGACATTCCTTTTCTTTCTTTTCTCCACAGGTGAGAAAATCCCACCTGGGGCGACTCTCGTGTTCGAGGTAGAACTGTTGAGCATTGAGGATGGCGATCCCCCGAAGAATATCTTCAAGGAGATTGACGTGGACGGCGACAACCGCTTATCGAAGGATGAGGTGAGTGTCGGCAGTGTTCAGAAACCAGCAATAGTCGCATCCTAGGGGTGGGACGTAGTAACAGGGTTAGGTGAGTGTCGGCAGTGTTCACGAACCAGCAATAGTCACATCCTAGGGGTGGGACGTAGTAACAGGGTTAGGCGAGTGTCGGCAGTGTTCACGAACCAGCAATAGTCACATCCTAGGGGTGGGATGTAGTAACAGGGTTAGGTGAGTGTCGGCAGTGTTCACGAATCAGCAATAGTCACATCCTAGGGGTGGGACGTAGTAACAGGGTTAGGTGAGTGTCGGCAGTGTTCACGAACCAGCAATAGTCACATCCTAGGGGTGGGACGTAGTAACAGGGTTAGGTGAGTGTCGGCAGTGTTCACGAACCAGCAATAGTCGCATCCTAGGGGCAGGATGTAGTAACAGGGTTAGGTGAGTGTCAGCAGTGTTCACGAACCAGCAATAGTCACATCCTAGGGGTGGGACGTAGTATCAGGGTTAGGTGAGTGTCGGCAGTGTTCACGAATCAGTAATAGTCACATCCTAGGGGTGGGACGTAGCTCAGTAGTAACAGGGTTAGGTGAGTGTCGGCAGTGTTCACGAACCAGCAATAGTCACATCTAGGGGTGGGGACGTAGCTCAGTAGTAACAGGGTTAGGTGAGTGTCGGCAGTGTTCACGAACCAGCAATAGTTGCATCCTAGGGGTGGGACGTAGTAACAGGGTTAGGTGAGTGTCGGCAGTGTTCACGAACCAGCAAGTCGCATCCTAGGGGTGGGACGTAGTAACAGGGTTAGGTGAGTGTCGGCAGTGTTCACGAACCAGCAATAGTCGCATCCTAGGGGCGGGACGTAGTAACAGGGTTAGGTGAGTGTCGGCAGTGTTCACGAACCAGCAATAGTCGCATCCTAGGGGCAGGATGTAGTAACAGGGTTAGGTGAGTGTCGGCAGTGTTCACGAACCAGCAATAGTCGCATCCTAGGGGCAGGATGTAGTAACAGGGTTAGGTGAGTGTCGGCAGTGTTCACGAACCAGCAATAGTCGCATCCTAGGGGCAGGACGTAGTAACAGGGTTAGCTGAGTGTCGGCAGTGTTCAGGTGAGTGTCGGCAGTGTTCACGAACCAGCAATAGTCACATCCTAGGGGCAGGACGTAGTAACAGGGTTAGCTGAGTGTCGGCAGTGTTCACGAACCAGCAATAGTCACATCCTAGGGGCAGGATGTAGTAACAGGGTTAGCTGAGTGTCGGCAGTGTTCACAAACCAGCAATAGTCACATGCTACATCATAATTATTTTTCAAAATAGCTATACACTTACAAATGACACACATTTTTAGTACTGACATTAAGAGTAGCCCACTGAGTGGCAGCAGCAGGTTTCCTCTCTAATGATATCTGTAGTCCTTAACCATATGTACGATTCCATAGCTATATATAATCATGATTAAAATGTGTCGAGTGCGTTGTTAAAAAGAGTTACATTCTTATAACCAATGACCACTGGATTGACCAGGTTGGCGGGGGGGGGGGGGGGGGGTGGAATGCTTGTGGTAGATGAGTCACTTGATGGCAGGACTGGTAACCTACTGGTGATCTGGGTCCCGTTCCACGAAGCGATCTTAGCACTAAGATCACCTTAAGTGCATAATGTAGCTATGCACTTAAGGTGATCTTAGGGCTAAGATTGCTTTGTGGAACGGGGCCTTGAATACCAGTTTTTGACTTATTCTGATGTCTCTTAAATATACAATTTTTGTAGTAGTCGCTATCAATGATTAGAAAATGTCAATAATAAAAATTATGGAAACAAAATATTCCATAAACAGGGCCAAACCTAAAAAAACTTCAGGGAGGGGAAGAGAGGAGCATCACATAAAAAAAAAAAACAATCGGAACATCAGCTACACACTAAAAAAAGAGCACTTATTGTTGGGGGGGGGGGGGGGGGGGGGTGTAAATTCTGCTATGCTGGTAGATTATGAATTACACACAGCTATATTAGTACAACGAGCAGAGCATAACAAAAGTATCGGCATATTTGTGAATGGATTGTAATGGGAATTATAGACTCTTACAAATATGTTCCACGAAACGATCTTAGCGCTAGGATTGCCTTAAGTACGTAATTAACTAAGGTTAATATTAGCATTAAGATTGAAGGAAGGAAGGAAGGAAATGATTTATTTAACGACGCACTCAACACAGGGCTAACTCTGGGCGAACAAAATAGTTCGCCAAATTGTCTATTAAACTTAAAATACTGTAGAAATCAACAGTTATTTGCTTTAAAATCTCAAGTATTACATGAAATTATTTCGCCAAAATAAAATAAAATTCGCCAACTGCTTTCAAAATTAGCGAATTTGGTGAGTGCCAGAGCTATCCCTGTAACACACATTTTATTTATGGTTATATGGCGTCAGACATACGGTTATGGACCACACAGACATTGAGAGAGGAAACCCGCTGTTCCCACTTCATGGGTTCCTCTTTTCGATTAACAGCAATGGATCTTTTATATGCACCATCCCTTAGACAGGATAGCACATACCACAGCCTTTGATATACCTGTCGTGGAGCACTGGCTGGAGCGAGAACTTAGGTGGATAGGTGCAACTGCCTAGGATACATGCATGTCATAGTTGGTTTCAACATGTAAATGGTGGTTTCAGTCAGTTATTGTTTGTGGGTCAGTGTTCCATCTTTATTTCAGGTAACAAAATATATATATATATATACAGTCATCTCCACTTATTTGCACATCGGTTTATAGCATAATTCGGTTAATCGACTATATTCACCCAACACGGAACCATTTGCCCTTATAACACTACAAAACATCCGGTTAATTGCACAGACTATAGGCTATATATCGGTTATTTGCACATATAAATGACAATTTTTTTTTTTTTTTTTGTGTGTGTGCTAAATTAATGTCACAAATGACTGAGAATGTCTATCAAACTTTGGCAAAAAAACTCAAATAAATCACCGATTAATCTGTTTTGTTTGAGCTCACTGTGTGGTAAGCCGACTGTAAGTGTAATCGCTGTTTACAGAGTCGACGTGTGACATGCAAATGAGATGGTGTGCACGTTACTACTGGTGAATCACAATACCCGACTACAAGATTTAAGAATGACATAATTAAGTTGAATAAACCTAAGACCTAATGTTTTGTTTGCAATATATTGCTGTTAATCAGAGGCCATCTCAATAACAGGTAACTCTCCGACTATTATTTTTAGAAGTACCGCCTGTGCGCTTGTACGCATGCGCACTCAACTATTGAGGCCCTATTCGATTGACGTGTTCAGGGCAATTATTGTTCTGTATCAATTATTACGTTATGTTGAGAAGCCTTGTTAATAATTAAAAGATTACAGATCAATCGTCCTAGGCAGTTATGTTTTTAATAAATGTGACTGAGAAAGGGTTGTTGTTCACTTATTCATTAGATGCAGTGTACGCTATATCTGTTAAATGCAAAAGAAACGATTTATCACTTGCTTCCCGGAAAATGTAGCGAAAGAAAAAAGACTGGTGGGGGAGGTCGTCAAAAAAACAAACATAACAAAGACCGTTATTTATGGATCGTCCCTAAGTTTCTGCTATATTGTTAGACACCAATCAGTCGGACCGCACCATGAAGGTCAGTCAATTGTGTTAGACCGGTCATGCATGCAATGCAGACTGCTGGAACTGATAACGACTCACTAGCCGAGCTTAACTTTAATTGCTTAACAATAGCAAAGTCATTATTTGGGGATCACAAATAATACCAAAGCTTGCCATATCTTTTGGGATGGAAAGAACACCATACCAGCAAATTCATACAAGTTCACGTAATTCTATTCAGTCAATCAACAGCCCGGTAATTCCGGAAACTGACGTCATTTTGTAAACACGTGCACCGATGAAACGTGAACTTTTTGATGGTTATGTTGTTTCAAGTTTATCTCATTAACTACATGGCTAATACACTTTGTTTACACTAGTGGATGGTCAGTGTTTTTTTTTTTTAATGCACAAAGTTTGTGTTTTTAGAAAACGTCGCCCAGTGACGGGCGTTGTTGGTTTTTAAAAAATGATTTCTGGTCTGGCAGATTAAAACAAAAACGTCATGCTAATTATATATATATATATATATATATATATATATATATATATATATATATATATATATATCGATAGATATATTTTTTTACATTTATATATATCCAACTGCATGTGACATGTGTTAACTGTAATAGTTCCGGTATGAAGTACCGCATTGTGCTAGACTGTCTCCCATGCCACTTTGTAGTTGGATGGCTGTTACAAAGTGAAAGTCGGTACTCTATCGGTTAATCGACTAACCCGGTTAATTGCACAAAATCGAGCAGCACCGAGGGTATGCAAATAAGCGGGTTTGACTGTATATATATCGGGCTTCCATAATATATATATCATGATATTTTGTTTAACATTGGTTGAAATAATACACATGTAAAGGCAGGGCTACAGGTAGCCCTGAATAAGCAGAAAATGTTGCCAAATTTTCTATTAAAATTAAAAAATTGCAGAAACCCTGTTATTTTGTGACAAAATATCAATAATTTTGCCAAATTAAAATAAAATTCACAAATTGTTTTTAAAATTTTGTAATTGCCGAAGTTAGTGGCCATTTTGGAGCCATAGGTGATCAACACTATTTATTTCTAGACGCCTACTAAAACATGTTGCCATCGGTGACCACGTCACCAGTTATTTCAAACCTGTTTGACCGTTATATTTTTCAAATTGATAAACAAATAATTTAATTAACAGACGCATGGTTATGGCTGATCGTTAAGTAAAATTTTACTGAGAAACAGTAAATTGGTTGTGCAAAATAAAAGTTCCATAATAGAAGATCTATGGCAATAAGCGATCATCGTTTTGCAGTTTGTCGAAGCCTTGTTAATACTCCGATGGAAAGTTACAGCTATGTAAATGTGTGTTTGTTACAGCTATATAAATGTGTGTTTGTTACAGCTATATAAATGTGTGTTTGTTACAGCTATATAAATGTGTGTTTGTTACAGCTATATTAAATGTGTGTTTGTTGTGTCATGCACTGTATGTAATTTTACCAGCTTGGTTCACAGTTACCTCCTTTACTTGTCTCTCCTTCCCCTTGTCTCTCTTCCCCCCCCCCCCCCCCCCCCAATCCATGTATCATTCTGGGGCCTATTTCACAAAACATTGTAAGTTTGTCTGCGACAAGCAGTTCTACCGGTCATACATTTACATATGTGTGGCATCTATTTCATGCAGAAAATTACATCATTACAGAAGATGGAGCATTTTAAGGACAAAAGAAATTGACATACGTGTACTTTTAACTATATTTGTTGTACTATAATAGTAATAAAATGTGTGGTTTAGTCGTAGATTTACGTTTACGTGCAAAACTAGGCTTATGATGTTTTGAATACTGTGTTGACCTTTGTTTATTCATATCCTTGTTCATTTGTCATGTCCCTTACTGTTGATGTAAAGGAGTAACCTATGTGTATGTGGTGGAAGCCTACTTTGATGACATTCCTTTCCTATATTGATGACATTCCTTTCCTTTCCTACCTTGATGACATTCCTTTCCTTTCCTATATTGATGACATTCCTTTCCTTTTCTACCATGATGCTTACTGTTATGTAAAGGAGTAACCTATGTGTATGTGGTGGAAGCCTACTTTGATGACATTCCTTTCCTTTCCTACCTTGATGACATTCCTTTCCTTTCCTACCTTGATGACATTCCTTTCCTTTCCTACCTTGATGACATTCCTTTCCTTTCCTACCTTGATGACATTCCTTTCCTATCTTGATGACTTTCCTTTCCTACCTTGATGACATTCCTTTCCTTTCCTACCTTGATGACATTCCTTTCCTTTCCTACCTTGATGACATTCCTTTCCTTTCCTACCTTGATGACATTCCTTTCCTTTCCTACCTTGATGACATTCCTTTCCTTTCCTACCTTGATGACATTCATTCCTTTCCTTTCCTACCTCCTTTCCTACCTTGATGACATTCCTTTCCTTTCCTACCTTGATGACTTTCCTTTCCTACCTTGATGACATTCCTTCCCTACCTTGATGACATTCCTTTCCTTTCCTACCTTGATGACTTTCCTTTCCTACCTTGATGACATTCCTTTCCTTTCCTACCTTGATGACTTTCCTTTCCTACCTTGATGACATTCCTTTCCTTTCCTACCTTGATGACATTCCTTTCCTTTCCTACCTTGATGACATTCCTTTCCTTTCCTACCTTGATGACATTCCTTTCCTTTCCTACCTTGATGACATTCCTTTCCTTTTCTACCTTGATGACATTCCTTTCCTTTCCTACCTTGATGACATTCCTTTCCTACCTTGATGACATTCCTTTCCTACCTTGATGACATTCCTTTCCTTTCCTACCTTGATGACATTCCTTTCCTACCTTGATGACATTCCTTTCCTTTCCTACCTTGATGACATTCCTTTCCTACCTTGATGACATTCCTTTCCTTTCCTACCTTGATGACATTCCTTTCCTACCTTGATGACATTCCTTTCCTACCTTGATGACATTCCTTTCCTTTCCTACCTTGATGACATTCCTTTCCTTTCCTACCTTGATGACATTCCTTTCCTACCTTGATGACATTCCTTTCCTTTCCTACCTTGATGACATTCCTTTCCTTTCCTACCTTGATGACATTCCTTTCCTTTTCTACCTTGATGACATTCCTTTCCTACCTTGATGACATTCCTTTCCTACCTTGATGACATTCCTTTCCTTTCCTACCTTGATGACATTCCTTTCCTTTCCTACCTTGATGACATTCCTTTCCTTTCCTACCTTGATGACATTCCTTTCCTACCTTGATGACATTCCTTTCCTTTCCTACCTTGATGACATTCCTTTCCTTTCCTACCTTGATGACATTCCTTTCCTACCTTGATGACATTCCTTTCCTACCTTGATGACTTTCCTTTCCTACCTTGATGACTTTCCTTTCCTTTCCTACCTTGATGACATTCCTTTCCTACCTTGATGACATTCCTTTCCTTTCCTACCTTGATGACATTCCTTTCCTTTCCTACCTTGATGACATTCCTTTCCTTTCCTACCTTGATGACATTCCTTTCCTTTCCTACCTTGATGACATTCCTTTCCTACCTTGATGACATTCCTTTCCTACCTTGATGACATTCCTTTCCTTTTCTACCTTGATGACATTCCTTTCCTACCTTGATGACATTCCTTTCCTTTCCTACCTTGATGACATTCCTTTCCTTTCCTACCTTGATGACATTCCTTTCCTTTCCTACCTTGATGACATTCCTTTCCTTTCCTACCTTGATGACATTCCTTTCCTTTCCTACCTTGATGACATTCCTTTCCTTTCCTACCTTGATGACATTCCTTTCCTTTTCTACCTTGATGACATTCCTTTCCTTTTCTACCTTGATGACATTCCTTTCCTTTCCTACCTTGATGACATTCCTTTCCTTTCCTACCTTTCCTACCTTGATGACATTCCTTTCCTTTCCTACCTTGATGACATTCCTTTCCTTTCCTACCTTGATGACATTCCTTTCCTTTCCTACCTTGATGACATTCCTTTCCTTTCCTACCTTGATGACATTCCTTTCCTTTCCTACCTTGATGACATTCCTTTCCTTTCCTACCTTGATGACATTCCTTTCCTTTCCTACCTTGATGACATTCCTTTCCTTTCCTACCTTGATGACATTCCTTTCCTACCTTGATGACATTCCTTTCCTTTCCTACCTTGATGACATTCCTTTCCTTTCCTACCTTGATGACATTCCTTTCCTTTCCTACCTTGATGACATTCCTTTCCTTTCCTACCTTGATGACATTCCTTTCCTTTCCTACCTTGATGACATTCCTTTCCTTTCCTACCTTGATGACATTCCTTTCCTTTCCTACCTTGATGACATTCCTTTCCTTTCCTACCTTGATGACATTCCTTTCCTTTCCTACCTTGATGACATTCCTTTCCTTTCCTACCTTGATGACATTCCTTTCCTTTCCTACCTTGATGACTTTCCTTTCCTACCTTGATGACATTCCTTTCCTTTCCTACCTTGATGACATTCCTTTCCTTTCCTACCTTGATGACATTCCTTTCCTTTCCTACCTTGATGACATTCCTTTCCTTTCCTACCTTGATGACATTCCTTTCCTTTCCTACCTTGATGACATTCCTTTCCTTTCCTACCTTGATGACATTCCTTTCCTTTTCTACCTTGATGACATGCCTTTCCTTTCCTACCTTGATGACATTCCTTTCCTACCTTGATGACATTCCTTTCCTTTCCTACCTTGATGACATTCCTTTCCTTTCCTACCTTGATGACATTCCTTTCCTTTCCTACCTTGATGACATTCCTTTCCTTTTCTACCATGATGACATTCCTTTCCTTTCCTACCTTGATGACATTCCTTTCCTTTTCTACCATGATGACATTCCTTTCCTTTCCTACCTTGATGACATTCCTTTCCTACCTTGATGACATTTTCTACCATGATGACATTCCTTTCCTTTCCTACCTTGATGACATTCCTTTCCTTTCCTACCTTGATGACATTCCTTTCCTTTCCTACCTTGATGACATTCCTTTCCTTTCCTACCTTGATGACATTCCTTTCCTACCTTGATGACATTCCTTTCCTTTCCTACCTTGATGACATTCCTTTCCTTTCCTACCTTGATGACATTCCTTTCCTACCTTGATGACATTCCTTTCCTACCTTGATGACATTCCTTTCCTTTCCTACCTTGATGACATTCCTTTCCTTTCCTACCTTGATGACATTCCTTTCCTACCTTGATGACATTCCTTTCCTTTCCTACCTTGATGACATTCCTTTCCTTTCCTACCTTGATGACATTCCTTTCCTACCTTGATGACATTCCTTTCCTTTCCTACCTTGATGACATTCCTTTCCTACCTTGATGACATTCCTTTCCTACCTTGATGACATTCCTTTCCTTTCCTACCTTGATGACATTCCTTTCCTTTCCTACCTTGATGACATTCCTTTCCTTTCCTACCTTGATGACATTCCTTTCCTTTCCTACCTTGATGACATTCCTTTCCTTTTCTACCATGATGACATTCCATTCCTTTCCTACCTTGATGACATTCCTTTCCTTTCCTACCTTGATGACTTTCCTTTCCTACCTTGATGACATTCCTTTCCTTTCCTACCTTGATGACTTTCCTTTCCTATCTTGATGACTTTCCTTTCCTACCTTGATGACATTCCTTTCCTTTCCTACCTTGATGACATTCCTTTCCTTTCCTACCTTGATGACATTCCTTTCCTTTCCTACCTTGATGACATTCCTTTCCTACCTTGATGACATTCCTTTCCTACCTTGATGACATTCCTTTCCTTTCCTACCTTGATGACATTCCTTTCCTTTCCTACCTTGATGACATTCCTTTCCTACCTTGATGACATTCCTTTCCTACCTTGATGACATTCCTTTCCTTTCCTACCTTGATGACATTCCTTTCCTTTTCTACCATGATGCTTGTCCACTTCTCCAGGTTTTGAGTATGGGACAAATAAATTGTTCCAATAACTTGTCGTCAAACCAATCAAGTCCGACTCTAAGTGTTGTAAATTGCAATATACAGTGAATTTTTTTCTTCATATATGCATGTCACATGTTTGACCAGACGATCAAATAATAAATATGGAATAAAAATACCATTAAACTGGCATATGGTATAGGAATAGCCTGTTGCTATGGTAATTTTAGTCTGTAAAAAATATTTTACTCACCAGTTAGGGTTATTAGTCAGTATCTAGTATTTTACCTAACTGTGTGTTATGATAATGTAGTCAGTAAAATGTTAATAAACTGCAGTGAAAATGTCATTGTAATTCAGAAAAAGATGCTGTTTTATTATCCTACATTTGGTTGTCATAGGACAGTGTTTAGTGAATTTCAAAATTATAACCACCTGACTACTAGAATAATTTTTGACAAAAAAAACTTTTTGAGGGGGTACAAATTTGTAACTTTTACTCACCTATTTTCACGTGAAACTTTTATAAATTCAGAAAATAATGTTCATATGTGAATTAGTAAGTATTATTTTTGTGGGTTTTCTCAAAATAATTATATTTTATAATACTTAATGTTAACTAAAATTAGGCCAAAAATATGTAAAGTTGCGTTTACTTACACCCAAATGAGATAATCATACATACAGCCATCTGTATCTTGAAACATGACCTGCAATTTGTGCGGCTGATTTTAACTGGTGTATTTCTATTTCACTTGCTAATTAAGTCTAAGAAATGGACGGCTTTTCGCATTTCACAGGATGCTGTTTCAAGCCCAGGTTTTTCTGTGTTGTAGAAAAGATGTGTTCATATACAGTGGACCCTCTGTAAATTGGAATTACCCCAAAACGAACATTTTTCACGGTCCTTTTTTAAAAATTGATACAGAATTTAACCTCTCTAAACCAGATACCTCTAAATACTGGACATTTTATTTGGTACCTAGGGTGTTCGGTTTAGAGGGGTTTCATTGTTTGTGTGTGTGTGTGTGTGGGGGGGGGGGGGTTAAACAATATCTTCATAGTTTGAAGCCAGTACCCCATACACCCACCCCCACTTCTAAGGCCTATGACATTAAATTAACTAACATACAGAGATATGGGGGTTGATGGATGGTGTTGTTGTTTTTTTTCTTCTTCTTTTTTTCCCAAATAAAAATTTGAGAGCTTTTATTTCTTTAAATAGCAATCTTTATGTTAGTTTAAATAAGTTAGGTTTTTTTTGTTTGTTTTTTAAGTGACCCATCAATTCCCCACCCCAAACGATTTCATAATTTGTGCCATGATGTTGCTGTTGATTTCAGCGTCGTGTTAAATGCTTGTTGTGATTTCTGCTTATAAAATACCTCGGCTAAGAATGCCGACTTCACCACAGTATACTTCATTTATTAAAAAAACTAAAAATAACCCAACAACAAATCCTTTAATAAAATTAATATTTACGGTCTTTTTAAAATCCAGCTAACTTATTAAATGTCACCTCACAGTCTTACAAATTTATAAATCATATGACGTCAGTAACTAAAAGGCGCTAACTGCAGTAAAAATATAAAGGGAATTCCCCATATACAAGTTCCAGTCCATAGTGCAGATATGTGCGATACAAAATAAATTGATCACACGGTTTGAAAATGTATTTATCATTACAGTAAGATTGAATAGGTGTGTAATAAATATAGATATTATACAACCTTGTATCGTACTGGCGTACGTATATCATAGTGTCAGGATGTTTTAAATTAGCATTGGCAATTGCTGAATGACCACTTAAACCCAAATATTATTGATGTAAATATATTTATTGTACATGTATATGAAGTTACAATTTTGCAAAACAAAATGTATTTTTTCTTGGATTGACAATGATAATCTGGTGGACATGACTAATTTTGTGAAAATGCTGCAGTTGTCTTCTTTCTGGTCTTAATCCTCATTAACTTTTCTCTTCCCATTCTCGACAGTAGTTGGAGATGCATTAAAATTTAGGTCTTATAAAAAGTGGTTACAACATTTACTCTGGCTAGTAAATATTTCTTATATTAACCACATTTTAATGAAAAAACCCCTGAGAAATGGTCTAAATTTGTGCAAACGTTATTGATGATGTGCACATGCGTTCGATTTCTTGATACATTTATTTGTAAAATGTATCTTTTAAAACATGTTGGAAATTTGAAGATTTTTATTGATATGTTCGCCCAAAATAAGTGATAATTCGGACTTTGAGTAAAATGAGTGCAAGTGAAAATAAACTTGTTGAATGTATCATAAACAATGACTTCAATGATCATAAGGTTTTTAAAAAAATTAATTAAGTTCTTCTGTAAATTTATTAGGGCAATTAAATTCATTGCAATGTTCCCTAGAATATACACATTAAGTTAGCACTACGTTAATTGTTTTCTTACAATTTTGATGTTAAATAATTGACAATCAAAATGACAAATTTCATGTTGGAAAATTGTTTTCTTGTTGGTAGTTTTTTTTCTGATTGTAAAGCTGGATGCATAAAAGTTGATGTCCACTTCCTGTTTGTGACTACTTCGCTGTAATTGATGGCATGTTTGTGTTCTGTTTTAGTTTTCAGAGTACGTCCGCAAATACAATGAGCACGCAAAGTTGCGGGGAGAGCCTATACCAGAGTATAACGAGGCTGCCCACAGGCAGTTTATTAATGAAATTTTTAAACATAACGACAGAGATCTAGACGGAGTTATCTCCCATGAGGAGTTTCCTGGCCCAAAACATGACGAATTTTAAGGTTACTTTCTGAAATATCTGTCCGATGTTATTTTGCTTTGGTGTCGTTTGATAATCTAATTTGGGTTCTGATTCTCTTCTGATCTGGAATTGGGTTTGTACTAATTTAGAATCGGTTCTGTCCCAGATTAAAACGGGTTAGGTTTTGACACGAGAATTGTCAATTTTCATTAAAATGTAAGTCTTATTACATAAATGTGTCTTATATTATACACTTAAATGTATATACGTATGCTTGGTTAACATGTTGAGAGCTTTATTATTATGGTGTAAATATTGGCGGTTCACTAATCAGTGTTCGAGATTAATGGTATCCCGGGGATACCAGAATTTAATTTTGGATACCAGACTTCAAGAACCCAGTATCCCACCAGGATACCACATACGGTTCTTGGGTTTTTTAATCCTGCATTTTTATTTTTTGCTGAAACGGTGAAAGTCGTCATTTACTGGTGAAGTTAAGTAACAGTATTTTTGAGCTCTTACTCAGTCTAATGCTATGCCATAACAATATCTCCCCCAACTCGTACCCAGTCTAATGCTGGGAACCGCTAAGTCGCTATTGTTTTTGTTGGACGTTTCCTCCCTTCAAATTTTATTTGAGATATTGATTCCACATCTGCAGAAAATTGATGCTGGTATGTTTATCATTAGTAATGTCAGAAACACTTACTGATTACTGCTAAATATTAATTTATGTCAGTATTACACAAAAATAGATGCAGCAAATCTTTTTGCCAATTCCGTTTGATTGCGAATTTCACGAATTCTGTGATTTCCGTTGCGGTGTAGCAATAGACTGGGAACGATAACGGTATCGTCCAAGTTTGTTATGATGTTATTTATGAATTAAATTTAAGTGGGATACTAAATTTTCAGGTGGGATACCAGATTTTGAATTGTTAGTATCCAACTGGGATACTTCCCAAAACTTTTAATCTCGAACACTGCTAATAAATATTTGTTTTTGGTTACGGTGAAGATTAGTATTTAAGTTTTTCATTTTGTTTATTTTAAAGAGAAGCGCAGTTTTTCACATAGTGTTTCTTATAATTACATGCACAGGGTTTAATATGTCATTGCAATATGTGATTTAAAATTTAATTCGGTGCATGTCATTAACAATTCACCAGAAAGCTAGTATGAAAACCCTGTTTCATTTGTGTAAATGTAGCTATTTTAAAAAATAATTCCATATTAGCTAAATGTTACTTAAATTTGTCTATAGATTTGCTGATCAAATTTGCTATTAATTTTTGGCATCTACAAATGTAGCTTAAACCCTACATTCATATCAGCAACAAAATCACTTATTCAATAAGAATAAGAATTCAAGGAAAGATAATTATATTCATGAAGTTGAGTTTAAAAAAACGCAAAACATTATCATCATTTTTTATTTTATGACTGATTACATTGTATGTATTATTTATTTCCAACTTTTGAGGTCTTTGATAAAAAATTTTAGAGATGGTTATTATCTGTTTAAAATGTTTAGGGCTATAACTTGTTCTTGCCGAATTTAAAAATAACTTTTAGTTCGGTAATTGGCTGTTAATCATTTGATTAAATATATTTGAATTTTTCTTGACTGATTGACTGTCTTTAAAATATAAAGGATTGAAAGTTTAATTAACCTTCACCCATCAAGTGAACATTATATCGTGAGCCAGTTTGCTTTTAACCGTTTACTTTCTGATTTGTGATTCTCCTCTTGATCGAAAATAGTGTTGGGTTCGTTACTTACAGTGAATATACATGGTCACAAAACGGGAATCTACTGAAGTTTAATGTATTCTTTTCAGCTTTAATATTTTGATTTGCTATTTTTGGTTTTAATTGCACTGTAGTGTTCATTTTGTTTTGTTTATTAGGTCAGTGGTTTTAAGGTTGGTTGTGCACATTCACTGCAGCTGCTGGTGCCTTGTATTTTGTTTCACTGATTTGAATTTTTATTTTCTTATAATGCACACACGGTCAAGAAAAGTTTTTAAAAATTAAATTGGAGTCATCAAAACTCTGACACTAGACTGAAAACCATTTTTAATACCAGATGGGATCTACTTTTGATAGGATCAAATCACCTTGGTGGACCCGTTCCTTGATTGGGTTTTTCTCCCCATTCCAACTGGGGCCTAATTCACTAAACTGTCGCAACTTTGCGATCTCGCAGTGCAGTGCTAAAAGACTTGCAATGAGGATGCTCTGTTGTCTAGCAGAGCCTAAGAGATCTTTGTGAATTAGGCCCCTGATCCTTACAACATGTGATAATTTTTAAAAATTAAATTGGAAAGTCATCAACACTAGACTAAAAACCATCTTTGATACATGCTGGGATTTAGTTTTAATAGGATCGAATCAACTCGGTGGACCCGTTCTTGATTTTTTTTTTCTCCCCATCCCAACCTGGGGCCTAGTTCACTAAACTCTCGCAACTTTGCGATCTCGCAGTGCAATGCTAAAATACTTGCAAAGAGGATGCTTTGTTGTCTAGCAGAGCCTAAGAGATCTTTGTGAATTAGGGCCCAGGGCCCCATAACTGGTATATCAAAGGCTGGTATGTGCTGCCTTGTTTTGCATAAAACAAAAACATGAAACGAATTGTACTTCTTTAAATTTTAAATGGATGCTTAAGTGTTGCCCTGTCTTCTGGCCACAAAAATCTCCTTCAATCTAGGCCAAAATGGCTTGGACTTCTAATTTGTCAAATTCGAGGCCTGTTGATGAAAGATTCAAATCTAACATGCATGTCTGTTGCATGTATATTATAACACATGATGGGCCACATTTACGAAGCCTGTTTTTCCTAAACGCAGGTGTTTAAGCGTTGTAAATGTGTGTAGTTACACGTATAAGACATAAACTGGTGTTTAAGCACTGTTAATGTATGTAGTTACATGTGTGTAAGACATAAACTGGTGTTTAAGCACTGTTAATGTATGTAGTTACATGTGTGTAAGACATATTAAACAGGATTTGTAAATTCGGCCCTTTTTATCTTTAATATGTAATTCATATGCATGTATCGTACATGTACACTGTACGTGAAATTTTACATACATATTCAGTAATTCATATACATGTACATATACACATGTGTAATTTTACATACATATTCAGTAATTCATATGCATGTACATGTACACGTACGTGAAATTTTACATACATATTCAGTAATTCATGTACATGTACGCGTACGTGAAATTTTACATACATATTCAGTAATTCATATACATGTACACGTACGTGTAATTTTACATACATATTCAGTAATTCATATGCATGTACATGTACACGTACATGAAATTTTACATACATATTCAGTAATTCATATGCATGTTTGTTTTATTTATAGATCTGGATAAGATATTACCTGTACGTGTATTACTAACAGCTTGAATTTCTTACGACACATAAAACCTTCAGGCTATTTGGAATCTTTAACATTACAAGTCTGAAAAACAGTAGACATATATACATGTACATGTGACAGTGTATCTACTGGCAATAGTGAGAGGTTTAATAGTAAACATATCAAAATAGGCGGCAGTGGTGTGGAAATTCATTCTGTGGAGTAAAAAGCAATCAGCATTTCAAATTTCAAGATGGAATGTTGAGGCTTCTAGATTATGGTAGCCCTACTTCCATGGCTTGTGATATTCAATGTTGGGCTAGTAAATAACTACTATTGCCATGCCAGACAGGGCTTCTAGATTATGGTAGCCCCACTCCCATGGCTTGTGCTATTCAATGTTGGGCTGGTAAATAACTAATATCGCCATGCCAGACAGGGCTTCTAGATTATGGTAGCCCCTCTGACATGGCTAGTGATATTCAGTGTTGGGCTAATAAACGACTACTATTGCCATGCCCGATGGCTAGTTAATTGTTTTTGGTCAAATGTTGCCGTTAAGTCTATTTTGTAAATATGAATATCCTGACCTCACCCCAACCCCCCAGTGTCAGTGTTTTAAGCTCTATCTCTCTCTTTAGGTGACATATTGCATTATTACTATTATTTAGTAAAATTGTATTAACTTAAAGTAAAGTAGGGCTAGTGAATTTTTAATCATGGCTAGTAAATTTTTATAAATCACTGATCCCACGTCTACTTGATTTTATAAAACATACATGTACATGTGTTAACCAAAAGGTGTGTGAGGAACTTTATCTCGCCTTTATGTAAAATATTCAAATTTATTTGGTTATTTAACCTTGTACAAAACTCGTATACCCTTCATGGGTGGAGTCAAATCTCTTATACCCCACCTGTAACATCGGACTGTTGTGATAATATAGCTAATTTTGAATTTGAATGACACCAGTATTCCAATGACGTCACTTTGCATCTCCTTACAGTAACCATAAACTGGGTACATGACATTTCCGTTTTAAGAATGCTGGAAAAATTCCACTGCAGAATTGTGGTGTTAATTTGTTATTGTTCATAATTATTGCTTACTAGTTAAAACATGCCTTTGGCTCAAGGTATAAGAACATACAGAGGGTATAAAAATCCATAAACATTTTGTGATGTTTTTCCAACTTACATTATTTTCATATTGCTTAGACTAACTGATTGATTACCACTAACTGCAAAATGTGGAAATTGGTGTATACATGTACACGTATTGCTTTTTGGAAACTAACTCTTCATACATTACTTGTAAATGCATTGACAAACCTTTTGGCTTATTTTCAACGAACCTAGCTGTTGTCATTGACCATGTAACCATGGTTATAGTACCTAATTTCTTGTAACTATGGTTTTAGTGCCTGTTTTCTTGTAACTATGGTTTTAGTGCCTGTTTTCTTGTAACCATGGTTTTAGTGCCTGTTTTCTTGTAACTATGGTTATAGTGCCTGTTTTCTTGTAGATATCTCATTTTGTGAAGGAGCAGGTCAAAAATGCTGGCCAGCCTGAGCCGGATGAGGAATCGCACAAGAGCATGCTAGATCACATTTTCACGTCGGAGGATAAAAACAAAGATGGTGTTATTTCATTTGACGAATTCAGTGGTCCTAAACATGATGAACTGTGAAATACTGATATATATGTAATGTGACAAACTGTTGAAATACTGAATCAGATATACATGTATAAATATATAGCATGACAAACTGAAATACTGATATATAGCATGACATACTGTGAAATACTGATATATAGCATGACATACTGTGAAATACTGATATATAACATGACAAACTGTAAAATACTAATATACATGACACAACACATTGTGAAATATTGATATATAAACCATTACAGACTGAACTTTTATCAACAGCCTGACATGTATATCTACGGTTTTCATGTAGTCAAACCTCATACAGTGGACATCTTGTGTATATTAATATTTATTTAGCATAAAATATTACCGTTTAATGGCACACATGAATCTTGAAATCTGCGTGACCCTATGGTGACCATTGAATTACATTCTTCTTGTCCAAGTAATGTTTTAGTGGTCTGAACAAAGGGTCAAATGCTAATTTCGAATGGTGTTGATAATAAAAACTAATATTTATGGAAGGTTAAGTCAGCCATTCACAGTTACGTTCCCCTTTAAGCCGCCTTAACATAAACAGGTAACTGGAGTGGCCTTTGTCACCCTGGTTTGACTGTACATATTTAAACACTTGTGTGTTCTCTTGCAACACTAAGATATTTCTGGCTAAGACGTAATTTCGTAGTTAAAATATTAATGTATTTTCATTGGGGGGTTATGCCTATTAAACTTTGATAAAAGTCCAAGCCTGGTGCTTGTAGAACACTTTGTCTAGACTCAAGACTCGGGACTCTTAACGCTGTAACACCATAGCAATGTTTTAAACATTTTATTATGCGTGTGACATCATTAAAGATTTGAGCCTAAACTCTTAAACTTTTCAGTGCACAGACCCAGACTTAAGACTCTAGCATTGCGTCCAGACGTTATTAAGGGTTGTGACTTATAATGTTTTATAAATCCAGCCTAGGCTTATGTTTATTTAACTTCAGTCTTGACTTGAATCTAATGATACACATAAAATTGGTATGGCATTTCCATGGCATTAACGTCTCAAAACTCTGAGAGTGTCTATTTGAGTCTTGGGTTTAAACTCTTAAACATTTTATAAGCACAGTGCCAAGACCTTGTAGTTTGCTGTCCATAATCACCAGTAGAAAGTTGACCAACCTGATGGTTGCATTGCAGTTTCACCAACTCCCGACTTAAGACGGGTGTGCTTAGATTAACAACTAATGGGTTATACAACGAGAATAGAGCTGTAAGAGCACACAGACTAGCAACTGGACAGTCATAGAAGTCGTGACAGCAGAAAGTTGGCCAACTGTGTGCTGGTAGTTGGTAGTCTGATACGAGCATTAAATTCTCCTGCTCCATTTCTTTTGTCGACAAATTGTAATACGTACATTTGATTCTGCTTTTAATATATTTCAGTTATTTGCACATATTGCATTTTTTATTTTATATTAGTTTTATACATGTAACAAACTAACAACTAATACATTTATATTTTATTTTATTTATGTCCCACCTTCATTGCTAAAAGGTTAAATATAATTTTCTGGTGATGGCAGGAACTAAGCCTAGACCATTGAAACTTGCTTTATAGTTGTTGCTATCATCTCGATGCATGTTAAATGTAGTTTTCAAATTTTAAGTTTTCATTATTAATTAGAATACTGTAGTGTTATCTCGGTGTTTAGTAATTACGCCTAGGTCCGTTTCTCACAAACTATAAGTCTTACACAAATAAAATTTTATAACGGTTTTCATTTTTTAATACTGTACTTTTATATATATTTTTTAAACATGCTCTTTTAGTAACTCAAGACATTTTTAATTCTGCAGAATATTGTATTTTAAAAAAAATATACCTGTATATATAAGGGATGTAACTGACCCTACCTACATTTTGTACATGTAGAAAAAAGGCATGACTAAACATTTTTTTATTTTGAACAGTGTTGCACAATGAGGGGGTTGCAATATATACATGTATATCCTGGGAAAGGGGCCACGCAGTTATTTGTGCTACAGGCCCCGCGGTTCCTTAAACCGGCTCTATACTAGTTAACTTATACCTGTCTGGTATATATTGTCTTTCACCAAAGAGTTTATTATTGCAGTTGATTTTTTGTTTTAATATTAAGAATTAAAAATTTTATGGGAAACATTTTTTTGTACATGCTTGTATTTTTTAACATGATTTAAAATTATTTAAAATGATAAATTGTACTTCATGGTTTTTCAGACTTTTGTCTTGAAAGAAACCTTCAAAATCAAAACATCAAACCCACTTACACATTTTGGGGTTTTTTTGGGGTTTTTTTAATCGGTGTTTTGGTGTTAAATGATTTATTTTCTTTATATATATATACATATACATGTTACTGTATATTTATGCAAAACATTCCACAAATGATAGTATGGTATATGGAAGTACATTTACATATTTTTAACATTTTATTTAAAAAACAATCGATGAATGACACCCCGGTACAAATATATATTGACTGTTGGGTGACATATTGTATTTCAAAAGTCAAATATGTTTCCATTTGTGTAACATTCATTTCTTTAATATATATATTTATATATCTATCTAGTTTTAACTTTTACATATACATATGTGTATATCTAGTCTTACATTATGTGTACTATATGCCTACATGTGGTATTATACATTAATCACATGTATATACATACATAGATCTTTTTACGTTATTTTAAAAATATTTTTTTTAATTGCTACATTATGTTTAGTGCTTAAGCAGAAATCAGGGTAATGTACACAACTTCTGTAAGTAAGAAAATGTCTATGGCAAAAAATATGGGGGGGGGGGGGTTGGAGGAGGGATTGAATATTTAGTCTTCGGGGGTGAGGGGGTGGGGGAGAGAAAAAGTGAGAATTAAAAATCTAACAGCAATCTCCACAGTATTACAAACTGTCATGGCGATGAGGAACAGTTATCTACCCTGTCTAAAAGTGCCTTCCCATATATATGCAAATGAATTATGCAGAGAAACCTCTCAAGACCGGACCCTCTGTAAACCGGAATTCCTTCAAAAGCCGGACGTTTTACAGAGTCCGTTTTTAAAAACCAGGACACAGCATAACCTCTCTGAAGGCCTATAAGAGCAGAATTAAAAAATAAAGCTCTCTAAACCGGATCCCTCGAAAATACCGGACAGCAGTCTTGGTCCCAAGGGTGTCCGTTTTAGAGGGGTTTCACAGTATTTTCAGGGCTCGAAAGAGAAATTAGTCTGCTAAAACTACCCAAAACAAATTGCATGTTATGCACATGTATGTATGCGCATAAAAGTTTACCAAAAAGTGGTACTATATGGCCTTTTTCTTTTTGGGTTGTAAATTCGGTAAAAATGTTTGGGTTTTGGGGTTGTTGTTTTTTTAATTTAGGGTGTCCGAGGGGATTGTAATAAATGTATGGTATTGAGCAAATATAAGACGTAATATTTTTTATCAACTTATTAAAAGGTGCGATTGTGTTTATTAGGCACTCAAGACTAATTCTTCCAAAGTCTCATACTACATTGTTTACTGTTACTTTTTATTCGAGCTTTGTACTTAATGAACATGTACATGTAGGCAGGGTTTCTGCCAGAGGGTAAAACGGGTATGGCGCCATACCCAAAGTTCTTGCATATTTTTTTTTTTTTTTTTTTTTTTTTAGTTAATCTTTTGACAAAATTAATGACTCTTTATGATTACTGTATGATTTTCTTAACCCTATCCCTAAACTTAACCCATTTTCTTTCTGGAGGAGGACCCCCCCCCCCCCCCCCCACACACACACACACACACACACCCCTCTGTTGACAGTGGTTGCATTAAATTCCATAGCGCCATACCCAAAAAATTTCTTTCTGGCACAAACTGGTAGGTCAGTAAAAAATTATGTCACAAATGTTTTATTGTCATTTTAGTAAATTATTGAATATCGTTTACCGTTAAGTTTTATTCAGGCTTTGTACAAATGTACATGTAGGTCAGTAAAAAAAAAGAAAAATGTCACAGATATTTTATTGTCATTTCAGGGGACAATATTTCAAAATCTTAGTTAACCGGAAGTCGGTTCACATGAGTTTTACTTAGGTAACCGATTGTTCGGTTACATGAAAATAGTTCTAGTAACTGACGAGTTAGACCTACCTAATTGTAAAACACTTGAACCATGGTTCTATGCTACACTGGTGCTTCAAATTTATTTTAAAAAATAAACTGATTTTCAACTTGACTTCTGATAGGATACTTTTAATTTTAGAAATTAATTGTTCACCACGTAACCAGTTGGCGGTTCACGTGATTTTAAAGTTGCATAACCGACACATGAAAAGAATGGTTCTCGTGAAATATTGTGCCCTGCAAGTAAATTTTGTTTTATTTATATTATTGCAACATACCTAAGAGAATAAATTATGGAATTGATTCCCGTCTTTCTGGTTTTTTTAATCTTTTAATTATTCAGTCAAACTTCCTTACCTTCATGTTAAAGGAATCAGACTAACATGGTGAAGGTGTTGGTGGTTTAAGATAAACATAATTTTAGATGTTTTAAAAAAAATTAAGACATCAAGATAACTAAGTTTGATTCTATATCAAAGGCTGTGGTATGTACTATCCTGTCTGTGGGATGGTGCATATATAAAAGATCATGGTGCATATATAAAAGATCCCTTGCTGCTAATCGAAAAGAGTAGCCCATGAAGTGGCGACAGCGGGTTTCCTCCCATTATCTGTGTGGTCCTTCACCATATTTTTTGACGCGATATAACCGTAAATAAAATGTATTGAGTGCGTCGTTAAATAAAACATTTATTTCTTTCTATACCGGTGGAAAGAAATAAGCAGGGTATCTGCCACAGGGTACGGATGTGCTGGGTTTGAAGAGTCGAACCCCATCAGTGGATTCTTTTTTTCCCCAAACCAAACCAGTGCCTCACGAATGGTTTATCAAAGGCTGATGTATGTGCTGTCCTGTCTGTGGGGAAGTGCGTACATGTATATGTATATGACATAGTATAAAAGATCTTTTGCTGCTAAAGGAAAAATGTAGCAGATTTCTACCTGGTGCCTAATTCTCAACGGTCTCTTGGGCTCTAGTAGACAACAAAGCATCTTCTTTGCAAGTCTTTTTGCATTGTACTGTGATATTGCAAAGTTGTGAGAGTTTAGTGAATTAGGCCCCTGGTCTGTAGTAGTTTTGGTTGAGTGCTCGCCCAAGATGTGTTTTAGTTGCGGGAATAAGTCCCGTCGATAGACTCGGATATTTTCCCATCCCAGCAACGTACATATACAACCTGATGACTTGTGTATGGTCTGTCCTTTCTGTGTGAGATAGTTTTCGGAAGTAGTAGTAGTGTATACACTCTGTGTCTCTGTCTGTCTGTCTCTGTCTCTTTCTCCGTCTCCCTCTCTCTCCCTGTCTCAATTTGTCTCTCTGTTTCTCTCTCTATGTGTGTGTGTGTGTGTGTGTGTGTGTGTGTGTGTGTGTGTGTGATACTTGTGTTACACAAATAGCCATACCACATAAAAGATTAAGTGTCTGCACATGTACATGTTTTCTCCACTCCTGTCAGCATCCTTAATATTTTGGATCAGTACTTTCATTTTGTCCTCAACATAGAGGAAAATGGATAAAGTTCGAGAGCCAGGTCTAGCTAAGAGAGTGGAGCAAATTTTCTTCTTTTTTGTTTATATTTTCTTAACTTCCTATAAACTTCACTTGCCACAGTCCAGACCCTGTCCTGGTAAAATTACTGCAAATGTGCCTGGAGATGGTTGGGTCAAAGGATCAAATCCCCTAGGTAGACCCATTCTCTGATTGTTTTTTTCTTTTTCTGTTCCAACGAGTGCCCTATGACTGGTATATCAAAGGTTGTGGTATCTGCTGTCCTGTCTGTGGGAAAGTGCATATAAATGATCCCTTTCTGCTAATGGAAAAGTGTAGCTGATTTCCTGACTAGGTCAGTTACGTGTCACAATGGTCAAATGTTCTACATCCAATAGACGACGATTAATAAATCACTAGTGATATTGTGAAACAAATTTTTAAATTTAAACATTTATTTTGGGGTGTTGATAGGGCCAGATCAATGTATAAAATATAAAAGATGACGTACTGTTATTGTTATTGGGTAGAAATAGTTTGTGTTGCTTGTTGTCACGTGAATGAAAGAATTTTTTATTTATTTAGCACCACACTCTACACATTTTTATTTACGGCTATATATGGCATCTGACATATGTAGTTGGGTTTGTAGCAGTCTTTAGATTCCTTAAAAGGTCTTTGAAAAGTCTTTAAGTTCTCACAAATCATAGCCAAAGCAATGATGAAATCTTCTGCATGCATTTGATATTTCCACTTACAAGGTTTAACCTGTCATGATGAATGTAAAAAAGCTCAATTGTTTGCTATGGACAGCAACGGGGTGGGGTGGGGCAGGACATAGCCCAGTGGTACAGCACTCGCTTGATGTGTTGTCGGTTTGTGGGATCGATCCCCGTCCATTGGCTATTTCTTGTTCCAGCCAGTTCACCACGACTGGTATGTGCTATCCTGTCTGTGGGATGGTGTATATGAAAGATCCCTTGTTGCTAATTGAAATTAGTAGCCCATGAAGTGGCGACAGCAGGTTTCCTCTCTCAATATCTGTGTGATCCTTAACCATATATCTGACGCTATATAACCGTAAATAAAATGTGTCGAGCGTCATTAAATTAAACCTTTCTTTCATATGCACCATCTGAAGACAGGATAGTACATACCACGGCCTTTACCACAGTTGTGGAGTACTGGCTGGTATGAGAAATAGACCAATGGGCCCTCAGATGAGTATCGATCCTAGATCGACTGCCCATCAAGTACTTTAACATTGGGCTATATTCCGCCTCCTGTCATTTGAGAACAGTGTCAAAGTAACTATATACTGACGTCCAAAATAAACTTTACAAGGCTTGAAATTGTATTATAGAAAACCAACAAATGGTGGGGTAGGAAATATCAAAAATGTCACAATTGTTTGTAAGGTGGTTTTTAAATTGGTTCTTTTCGATTAGCAACAATATTTATCAAATTATTCAAATTATATGCATGTAAAGTTTCTTTTGTATGTGTATATATATATATATCATATAATATCTTACATTTTCAGTGCAATCAAAGTATGTGACGTTTTTCAGATCACATACTTTAAGAATTTGATAACTTTGCAAATTAGATGTAAATTAGTCGAGGTCTCGGCACTAGGTTTATTGACATTTAAGCAAACGTACTTGGGTGACACTCCATGATTGACGTATGCATTCATAGTCATCAAAAAAAACATTTCAATGGCAATTTGACACTGAAAGCTGTCCAGCGTTCAGAAAACGTTAGGAATAACTTTATTTTGATGTAAGGACATCCAAAATGACGTCATTCGAGTTTGACGTCATTTCCATTCAAAAATACACCGCGCTACATATTCCTACGTCATTTGAATATCTAGTAATGGCGGACTGGAATTCAAGTTGCCTGTACAGTTTACAAAAACACGTATTAAGCTTGAGCTTATATGATAAAGAGATTATTACCCTTGTGTATTTCGGTATCGTCAGTATCATATATTAGGAATAAAAATAATGTATTATGCTCGCCAGAGGCTCACATAATACAATTTTTATTCCTACTATATGATATTGACGATACTGAAAAACACTGGTAATAATCTATATAAATATATATATATACTGAACAAAAAAAGAAACTTCCGATTGTACATATAGTATTTGTTGTGTTAAAGAATTCGTTGTGTAATGAAATTATATAGGTAGTATTAGTCTTGAGCTGTATTATCAGGATTCATGAATTTTATCGATTATTTTTGCACTGTTAATCGTCGACAATGTGAAATTAAATTTGCACGTGCATGCATGGTTCGACATGTCCCGTGTAGTATTCGGTCAATTTGTTTTACTTGTCTTACTGACATTGTTGTCAAGTGAACGAAAACGCTTCAAAATTTGTAAAAAAAATTAAAGTTTTTTACATTGTAGCATTTTTAGTATGCCAAGAATACCCAATAATTTATGCGAACGGGTGATTGGCATGTTTAATGCTGGCATGTCGACAGAAGACGTTGCAAGGCATGTTGGGAGTTCTAGTCGAGCGATACGAAATCTTCGCATAAGATTTCGAATGACAGGAAGCACCAACGACTTGCCACGTCGTGGACGTCCGTATGTTATAACGCGTGGTCAAGACCGCTATATCATGAACACGCATTTGCGCAATCGATTCCAAACTGCCACTGCTACTGCTGCTAACACACCTGGGCTTCATAATAACCGAATCAGTGGGCAAACTGTTCGTAATTGTCTGCGGGAGAACGGTTTTACATGCACGACGTCCTTACGTCGGATGCGTTTTAACGCAACGTCATCGTCTTAATTGGTCACGTGTACACACTCGTTGGATATGGCGAGGCTGGAATACCGTTCTTTTTTCGGATGAATCCAGATTTTCTTTACAACGTGGTGATGGCAGGGTGCGCGTCTGCCGTAGGAGAAATGAACGCTATGCTGACTGTTGTGTTCTTGAACGAGATCGTTTCGGGGGTGGGGGTTGTGTCATGGTCTGGGCAGCCATTGCCCATGGTTATCGTTCACCACTAGTCGTCATTGATGGGATTTTAAATGCTCAACGTTACCGCGATAACATTCTCGCTCATCACGTCATTCCTCTGTTCCATAACAATGCCAACATCTCGATTTCTCAGCATGATAATGCCACCTCTCATACAGCTAGAGACACTGTAAATTTTCTTAGGACAAATAACATTGATTTCATTGATGACTGGCCCGCTAAAAGTCCTGATCTCAACCCCATCGAGCATGCCTGGGATAGTCTGGACAGACGATTGAGGCTTCGCCCCAACCCACCCGCTAACGCCAACGAACTTCGTCAAGCGCTCATTCAGGAATGGAACAATATTTCACAGGCAGAAATCAACACTTTAGTCAATTCTATGCGCCTGCGATGCACTGCAGTGGTCAATTCAAGAGGTGGTCATACCCATTATTAAGTGGGTGTTTTTATTTTTAACCCCTACCACACTTGGTAAAAATTTCTCCCAGTTGCTGTTAACCTATGGCCATGATTTTTGCACCAAACGATGCATCATGGAACACTCTTTAAACGCATATATAACAATTATTCCCCCGGTTTGTTTTCATCAAGTTATGTTCAAGCAAAGTTAGCGGAAGTTTCTTATTTTGTTCAGTATATATATATATATATATATATATATATATATATATATATATATATACAGAGCCCTCAAAAGTACCCGGTCTCCGGCGGCAAATCGCCGCCTGAAACAGCTTTTGCCGCCGCCTACTTTTCGAGTAAAATTGTTCAGTTGCTGCATTTAATGGATGGTAACTGATCTGCGCTAACAGAGGCCATGAGAATGCATCTCAGAGGTTCGATTTTTCAAATGTTTCTCGGGGAGGGCCCCCAGACCCCCCGCTTTGCCCCCTGCTATCATCACTGTTGTAGCCTGCTACTTCTTAAACTATTATATATATATATATATATATATATTGGACTACATTGTGTACAGAGATAATTAAAACTCCATACTTTATTGCATATAATGTACAAATGGATTGGGCACAAGTTATGCAACTTACGAGGCCCTCTAGCTTCATACTTAACATGTACGTTTAGTTCTGCTCAAAAATGTGCCAGAGGAGTGTGCTAAGCTAGGCCAGCACCTGCACCCATGACAGGCATACACTACAACAGCTTGTTCTGAATGTGCACATAAACCCTCTGACCTGACCTGACCTGACCTGATTGTTATTTTATTCATGTATAATATATCACATTATTCATTTATTTTGTTAATGTTTCAGGTAGTGCAGTTTCTCCAGGAACAGATGAAAGGGGAGGAGCCACAAGATGGCCCAGAGGGGAACATGGAATCTAATGAGAAAATGGCTAGCGAGATTTTTGAACACGAAGATAAAGACAAAGATGGTTTCATTTCCCACGATGAATTCAGTGGACCGAAACATGACGAATTATAATGCTTGTCTGATGGTAGATTTTTTAGTCCGTACCACATTTCAGGGTCGCAGTTAAAAAAAAAAAAAAATTGGTGTGGGGTTGGGATAGAATGGGGGTAGATTGACAAATTCAAAATGACTAACATGTATTTCCTTTCACATGAGCAAAAAAAACTATCAATTATACATGTAAATGTTGTATAATTGTAGAGTTTAGTATGTACCAGATTTTAGGCCACAGCTAACTATTTAATATATTACATGTAATACATGTGTGTACAATACATGTATATCTACATGTACTGGATTTATTTTCATTCGTTGATTTTTAATCATCTCAATTATTTAGATCATATACATATGTGTGTGTATGCTTTAAAAAAAAAAAATGTGTGTATGCTTTTTAAAAAAAAATGCAAAAGTTTAGTATGTAATACACATCTATATAATACATGTATATTACATGTGTTGGGTTTATTTTGAATAATTTTACTTTTTTATGTTTACTTGTAACATTTTGTGTGGATACTGTACTAGGCTCAGACTACCAACTGCCAGCAGAAAGTTGGCCAACTTTGTGCTGTCATGACTTCTACGACTGTCCAGCTGCTAGTCTGAGCGCTCTTACAACTCGATTCTCGTCGTATACAACTCCTACGACTGTCCAGTTGCTAGTCTGAGCGCTCTTACAAATCGATTCTCGTCGTATAACCCATTAGTTGTTAATCTTGAGTGTACCTGTCGTAAGTTGGGGGAACCACAATGCAACTGTTCAGTTGGCTGACTTTGTGCTGGTAGTTGGTAGTCTGAGCCTAGCATTAGAATAACTACATTGCATGTGTGTGTGCCGTTAAATTAAAAAACCCAAAACTATATACTCATTTTGCGAAATCAAAAAATAGAACGGGGCAATCTTTTATGGATATAAAACCTAATTGATTAAACATGATGAAAACTGGGATGTTTTTGTTTTCTTCAAATGACCAATCAAATACAATGTTTGGCTATTAAATGTTTACATCCAGTAACCACATTAAAAAAACAAAAACATTCTCGCAAAATTGTATGTTCAAATTTTAAAAAAGTAGTGGAAGCCTTACGGAATATTTACAAAAAAATAAAATTGGTCAGGTTTTAAAATTAGCATGTTAATTATTTATGCAAATTATTTATATTTATGGTTTTACTACCTAGATACTTGCATCATTTTAAGCAGGGGTGGAATAAGTATTTGGATTATAGGATATGGACTGTACTGTACATTCGTATGTCATAAACAATAGGGAAATAACCAATTAAATGAATGTGTAAGGAAAAAAAAATATATATAGATAAGATGAGGCATAGTAGTTCCTATTTTGGACACTCCTAATTCATACGACATTGTTGGAACTTCGGTCCATGATGGGTGTGCTTCACAACAGTCTGCTCCAAATACCAGTACTTTCCTCCCCCCCCCCCCCCCCCCCCCCCCCCTTTGAGAGACCTACAATGTGTATGTACATGTAAATCCAGATTTTCTGGAACCCTAGAAAATTAGTCTCTTAGAATATTTTTGCTTGAAGTTTACCATTAATTACGAATACACTGGAACTTTGACTGCTTAATTTAGAATATCTTTCATATCGAAAGTTGTCATGTAGCAAAAGAGAAAAAAAAATTAGGATTGGGGGGGGGTGTAAGTTTGAGGTGGGCGGAATTTGGAAAATTTTTAGTAAGTTGGGAATAACCATGTCTGGGATCAATTAGAGGCCAAACCAAAAATTAGACTGCTCATCCAAAGTTGAAGGTGATTGGAGCAATTTAGACGGACTGCCAAAAATAAAGGGTGCCAGACTCTTTACATGAAAGAGAAAAAAAACTAATTGGTTTTATTGGCATTATGAAAAGTCAGGTTTTAAATTAAACATTATTTGGAGGATTTTCTTTGAAAATGTATAGCTAAAGTCATATTAATTTTGTCTTTAATAGTGAAGATGGTTTTCTGCATAAATCTTTCTCGATTTTGTTACTAAACAAATTAACCAACATTCAACTTGAATACGGATTTGGCGATTGCCATCTTGGTGTCCGACAATAAAAATAATACGGAACAGGGTAAAAATGTATCCAAGAAATTACTTTAAACTCTGATGGTAATAATAAAATAATGTAATATCAAACTGAATACAAGATGCATGTATGAGAAATTATATTAAACTTGAAACATTAATATCAAAGAGATTGTTACATAAAAAGTGTTAAATGTTGACAGTAGTAATAATATCAAATGGGTCAAACAGAAAATAAACGAAAAATCATAGTATTATTCAAACAGTTTGCATGTAAATATTTATTTTGTAGAGCTTTAATTAGTAGTAGGCATGGAGGTATTCTGGTTTTTATTAATTTTTATTTGTAATTTTTTTTTTAAACCACATAAAGTTATTTGGAGGCGTTTTACACATTCAGTTTATACATTAAATATATTATAGAGTTTTATATACGGCTTGACTTGGATAATAGTAATAAATATATGTATTACTACTAGCAATTTTTGTCTCTTTACTTTTTTGACGGGAGTGGTTACAAGTTCAACCTTTATGATAGTTTCGCATTTGGATCAGTTGCTCACAAACTATAAATCCTAAATCAATGAAACTTGGTTTGTAGTTGTGCCTATGCGTGTTCATCACAGTTCACCAAAAAGGTTGTAGTTGAGACATTTAATTCTGCAAAAAAAAAATCAGTGTATTTTTTAATTAAGGATTGTATCTTTACATTCATCCGGGGTATAAACAAATATCATTTGCCAATTTGATTCGACGAAGCAGTTCACACACAAGTTTGAGGATGATTTTTTTTGTTCAAACTCCGATGAATGTTAAAGAAATAACCCATAATTATTATAATTAAATTTGAAACATACTTACAGGTACTAATAATGACACTAAAAGGTCATAGTCTATTTAGATTATTGGGTTTTTTTTTGGGAGGGGGTGTCCTAAATAATAACACTCAATAAGACCAAGTACCAAGATAAAGTGACGTTCATCAGGTATGACGTTCCTTGACATTATTTTCACGTTCATCAAGAAATGAAGAAAATCATGTTTGCTATAACTGGTCCAATGGGATTCCGTTAACTTGTGATGACTGTCCCATGTCCAACTGTAAGCATGTGTTGAACTTTAGTCTGAATCAGTTTCTGTTAGTTTTGTTATTTTTAACATATTTTGTTGTTGCTTAGAACATGGATATATATGTAAAGCAGTGATTCGGGGCTCCCAACCCCGACACTGCTATATGATCTGGGACAATAAATATTTATTTATTTAAAAAATTTTTTTTTTAAAGAATGCAACAGAAATTTAATATTTTGCCTTGATGACCATTTCTACAGTATTCTGCATCATAAGAAGTCACAAAAAATCATAAGAAGTCACAAAATATACCTGCTAATGGAAGTGCCAGATTGTTGATTTTAAAGCAATTGTTAAATAGTTCTGGGGCCCGTTCCATGAAACGATCTTCGCCCTTAAGATGATCTTAGGGCTAAGATCGCTTCGTGGAACGGGGCCAAGGTCAGTAGCGGCATTATATATAGTTAAAATGACATTTTCTTGCTTAAAGTATTTATATCTGTATTGGTTTAGGACTGTCCTCATGTTTGTAGTGGATTTACTTTTCACTAATTTTGTTCAGTAGTAACATTTGGTTTGAGTTACTGCAAACATTACAGTCACTAGAAAACCCCCCACATTAGATTTATAATTAATTTTACAGCAAGAAAAAGTAATTAATATGGAATTTAAATTGTTTAATAATCTCTCGTTTGCTAAAAAAAAAAAAACCAAAAACAAGAAATCAATACATATTTTTTGATACTTGTTTATCATCTATATCTAGTCAGTTGATTGGATCACAAAATTATGAAAAAGTTGCCAGAATATGATAATTAGGAACCAAACAATAGGGTACGGAAATCACAATGGTTTTTTATACCTATTTTTTTTTTTTTTTTTTTTTTTTTTTTTTTAAATATATATATATTTAATATATATTATTATTACAGATAATACTGTTTTGGTTAGTTACTTTAATTTTACCAAAAAATATTTTATTAAAAGATTGTTAAAAAGGCTACTGCTGTTTTTTATATTTTTGCCAGATGTGCAGATATTTAATAAATAATAAACATTGAAAATTAAAATCACAACTGAATCCCATTTGAAGTACTAGTACATGTTGGTTTATTTTATTAAAAATTTTTTGGTGAAAAACATGTACACATCTTAAAAACAAAAACATATCTGGTTTGTAATTATGAATTACAGAGTTTAAAAAGCATTTTTATTGTTGATGTTTCTTTTTTTTTTTTTACATTAAATATTTGCCGTTAAAATAGTATAGAAATAGTAATAGTACTGCAGCTGTATATGATCATATATAGTAGGTTTCTGTCAGAGGGTAAAACGGGTATGGCCATACCCAAAATATTTTACAGATTTGTTTTGTACGTTTTGACAAAATTGATTACTCTTATAATTACTGTGTGATTTTTTAACCCATTTTCTTTCTGGGGGAGGCCCCCCCCCCCCCCCCCCCCCCATACACCCTGTTGACTGTGGTTGCATTCACTTCCAAGCACCATACACAAATATTTCTTTCTAGCAGAATCACTGACTATGTATATGAGAAATGAACAAATTGCATGCAATCTGGCTATAAGTTAGTGTGCAAACTTCATTGTTTTATTCAGCCGTAAATTGTACGAGATGGGTGGTGGGTCAACAGCTCTCCCCCCCCCCCTTCCTCTGTACTGGAGCAGATCTTCACATTTGGCCGTAAAGGTTGGAGACTCATTGGTAATTGGCTTTCAATTAGCAGCAAAGGATCTTTTTATTTTGCGCTTATATTTTAATATCATTTTATTATGGCATGGTACTATTCACCAAATTCACATTTAGTGAAATTTTTTGGAATGATTTCACACACCTTGCCCTTGGGGTTAATTGCTATATATGTTTATACAGATGCTAAGCCTGATCAAAACTCTCATGTCTTCCATTTAATTTTGTGTTGGTGTCGGCAAGCATGTTATATTTATAGTAGTCATACATGTGTGATTGAAACTGTCACAGCATTCCATTAGTGTAAGTTATTTCAACAATAAAACAATTCATATCAACTTAATTCTTTTGTTGTTTTCACAAGTGCAGGGGTTTTCAGTCAAAATGGCAAACATACTTTTATAATGGCATGGTTTATAAGGAAATATTTTGACAACGCACTCAACACATTTCATTTATGGTTATGGTGTCGGACATATGGTTAAGGACCACATATATATTGAAGGAGGAAACCCGCTGTCGCCACTTCATGGACTACTCTTTTTCGATCAGCAGCAAGGGATCTTTTGTATGCAGCATCTCATAGACAGGATAGCACATACCACTGCCTTTGATGTTTCAGTCATGGTGCACTGGCTGGAGCGAGAAATAGCCCAAATGGGCCCACTGACGGGGATTGATCCCAAACTGGCCGCACATCAAGCGAGTGAAATAAAACGCACAATCTCACTCCCTAACACTAACTCTCTCTTCGGGCGGGTATTAGTTCAGTCAGCTGAGTGCTTGCTTGAGATGTTTGTGTCGCAGGATCAAACTACCTCAATGGATCCAGATACCGACTCCAAACCCTGAGTGAGTGCTCTGCAAGGCTCAATGGGTAGGTGTAAGCCACTTGCACCGACCAGTGATCCATAACTGGTTCAACAAAGGCCATGGTTTGTGCTATTCTGCCTGTGGGAAGCACAAATAAAAGATCCCTTGCTGCTAATCGGAAAGAGTAGCCCATAAAGTGGCGACAGCGGGTTTCCTCTCAAAATATGTGTGGTCCTTAACCATATGTCCGACGCCATATAACCGTAAATAAAACGTGTTGAGTACGTCGTTAAATAAAACCTTTCTTTCTTTCCATTCAACCCAATTCCAACCAGTGCACCACAACTGGTCAAAGGCTGTAATATGTGCTTTCCTGTCTGTGAGGAATGTGCATATAAAAGATCCCTTGTTGCATTAGGAAAAATGTAGCGGGTTTCGTCTGATGACTACGATTAATATATCAGTGTGCTCTAGTGGTGCCAATAAACAAAACAAACTATAATCTCTCTCTCTCTCTCTCTCTCTATCTCTCTATCTCTCTATCTCTCTCTCTATCTCTATCTCTATCTCTCTCTCTATCTCTATCTCTATCTCTCTCTCTCTCTCTCTCTCTCTCTCTCTCTCTCTCTCTCTCTCTCTCTATCTCTCTCTCTATCTCTCTATCTCTATCTCTCTATCTCTCTCTATCTCTCTCTCTCTATCTCTCTCTCTATCTCTATCTCTATATCTCTATCTCTATATCTCTCTCTATATCTCTATCTCTATATCTCTCTCTATATCTATCTATCTCCTTTATTTATGTTTTAATGATGAGTATATTGCCCAAATCTTCATATTGTGATTGCGATCTGAATTGTAAGACATACAAGTTAATAAAATGATGCACCTTTCAATCAAAATTTGTTCCGAACAAGTGGAGATATTGTTTCTTTTCTTAAACTGGTAGGTTTTTTTTGAAAGTATAACACATCCATTAACACACGTACAAAATATATAAGGGTAATATACCCGTATGCTAGAAAAATACTGTGTTATGTTTTCAAAATTATATTGTGGTATACTGCGCATCTCTAGTATGTGTATGCGTATATGTAAGAATGTAGAAGTTTGTTTTGTTTCACATCACTAGAGCACATCGATATATTAATCATTGACTTGGATGTCAAACATTTAGTAATTCTGACATGTAGTCTTAGAGAGAAAACCTACTACATTTTTCGATTAGTAGCAAGAGAGATTTTATATACATGTATGTGCCATCCCACAGACAGGATAGCACATACCACAGCCTTTGATATACCAGTCGTGGTGCACTGGCTGGAACAATAGCTCAGTGGACCTACCGATAGAGATCGATCCTAGACAGACCGCACATCAATGGAGTACTTTATCACTGGGGTACGTCCCTTCAATTAGTAGCTAGGGATCTTTTATCTGCACCATCCCACATACAGGATAGCACATACCACAGCCTTTGATATACCAGTCATGGTGCACTGGCTGGAACAATAGCTCAATGGACCTACCGATAGAGATCGATCCTAGACAGACCGCACATCAAGAGAGTACTTTATCACTGGGGTACGTCCCTTCAATTAGTATCTAGGGATCTTTTATCTGCACCATCCCACATACAGGATAGCACATACCACTGCCTTTGATATACCAGTCATGGTGCACTGGCTGGAACAATAGCTCAATGGACCATCCGATAGAGATCGATCCTAGACAGACCGCACATCAGGAGAGTACTTTATCACTGGGGTACGTCCCTTCAATTAGTAGCTAGGGATCTTTTATCTGCACCATCCCACATACAGGATAGCACATACCACAGCCTTTGATATACCAGTCGTGATGCACTGGCTGGAACAATAGCTCAATGGACCTACCGACAGAGATCGATCCTAGACAGACCGCACATCAAGGGAGTACTTTATCACTGGGGTACATCCCTTCGATTAGTAGCTAGGGATCTTTTATCTGCACCATCCCACAGACAGGATAGCACATACCACAGCCTTTGATATACCAGTCGTGGTGCACTGGCTGGAACAATAGCTCAATGGACCTACCGACAGAGATCGATCCTAGACAGACCGCACATCACTGGGGTACATCCCTTCAATTAGTAGCTAGGGATCTTTTATCTGCACCATCCCACAGACAGGATAGCACATACCACAGCCTTTGATATACCAGTCATGGTGCACTGGCTGGAACAATAGCTCAATGGACCTACCGATAGAGATCGATCCTAGACAGACCGCACATCAAGGGAGTACTTTATCACTGGGGTACGTCCCTTCAATTAGTAGCTAGGGATCTTTTATCTGCACCATCCCACAGACAGGATAGCACATACCACAGCCTTTGATATACCAGTCATGGTGCACTGGCTGGAACAATAGCTCAATGGACCTACCAATAGAGATCGATCCTAGACAGACCGCACATCAAGGGAGTACTTTATCACTGGGGTACGTCCCTTCAATTAGTAGCTAGGGATCTTTTATCTGCACCATCCCACATACAGGATAGCACATACCACAGCCTTTGATATACCAGTCGTGATGCACTGGCTGGAACAATAGCTCAATGGACCTACTGATAGAGATCGATCCTAGACAGACTGCACATCAAGAGAGTACTTTATCACTGGGGTACGTCCCTTCAATTAGTAGCTAGGGATCTTTTATCTGCACCATCCCACAGACAGGATAGCACATACCACAGCCTTTGATATACCAGTCGTGGTGCAATGGCTGGAACAATAGCTCAATGGACCTACCGATAGAGATCGATCCTAGACAGACCGCACATCAAGGGAGTACTTTATCACTGGGGTACGTCCCTTCAATTAGTTAGTAGCTAGGGATCTTTTATCTGCACCATCCCACAGACAGGATAGCACATACCACAGCCTTTGATATACCAGTCGTGGTGCACTGGCTGGAACAATAGCTCAATGGACCTACCGACAGAGATCGATCCTAGACAGACCGCACATCACTGGGGTACATCCCTTCAATTAGTAGCTAGGGATCTTTTATCTGCACCATCCCACAGACAGGATAGCACATACCACAGCCTTTGATATACCAGTCATGGTGCACTGGCTGGAACAATAGCTCAATGGACCTACCGATAGAGATCGATCCTAGACAGACCGCACATCAAGGGAGTACTTTATCACTGGGGTACGTCCCTTCAATTAGTAGCTAGGGATCTTTTATCTGCACCATCCCACAGACAGGATAGCACATACCACAGCCTTTGATATACCAGTCATGGTGCACTGGCTGGAACAATAGCTCAATGGACCTACCGATAGAGATCGATCCTAGACAGACCGCACATCAAGGGAGTACTTTATCACTGGGGTACGTCCCTTCAATTAGTAGCTAGGGATCTTTTATCTGCACCATCCCACAGACAGGATAGCACATACCACAGCCTTTGATATACCAGTCGTGGCGCACTGGCTGGAACAATAGCTCAATGGACCTACCGATAGAGATCGATCCTAGACAGACCGCACATCAAGAGAGTACTTTATCACTGGGGTACATCCCTTCAATTAGTAGCTAGGGATCTTTTATCTGCACCATCCCACATACAGGATAGCACATACCACAGCCTTTGATATACCAGTCGTGGCGCACTGGCTGGAACAATAGCTCAATGGACCTACCGATAGAGATCGATCCTAGACAGACCGCACATCAAGAGAGTACTTTATCACTGGGGTACATCCCTTCAATTAGTAGCTAGGGATCTTTTATCTGCACCATCCCACATACAGGATAGCACATACCACAGCCTTTGATATACCAGTCGTGGCGCACTGGCTGGAACAATAGCTCAATGGACCTACCGATAGAGATCGATCCTAGACAGACCGCACATCAAGGGAGTACTTTATCACTGGGGTACGTCCCTTCAATTAGTAGCTAGGGATCTTTTATCTGCACCATCCCACATACAGGATAGCACATACCACAGCCTTTGATATACCAGTTGTGGTGCACTGGCTGGAACAATAGCTCAATGGACCTACCGATAGAGATCGATCCTAGACAGACCGCACATCAAGAGAGTACTTTATCACTGGGGTACGTCCCTTCAATTAGTTAGTAGCTAGGGATCTTTTATCTGCACCATCCCACAGACAGGATAGCACATACCACAGCCTTTGATATACCAGTCGTGGTGCACTGGCTGGAACAATAGCTCAATGGACCTACCGACAGAGATCGATCCTAGACAGACCGCACATCACTGGGGTACATCCCTTCAATTAGTAGCTAGGGATCTTTTATCTGCACCATCCCACAGACAGGATAGCACATACCACAGCCTTTGATATACCAGTCATGGTGCACTGGCTGGAACAATAGCTCAATGGACCTACCGATAGAGATCGATCCTAGACAGACCGCACATCAAGGGAGTACTTTATCACTGGGGTACGTCCCTTCAATTAGTAGCTAGGGATCTTTTATCTGCACCATCCCACATACAGGATAGCACATACCACAGCCTTTGATATACCAGTCGTGGTGCACTGGCTGGAACAATAGCTCAATGGACCTACCGATAGAGATCGATCCTAGACAGACCGCACATCACTGGGGTACATCCCTTCAATTAGTAGCTAGGGATCTTTTATCTGCACCATCCCACATACAGGATAGCACATACCACAGCCTTTGATATACCAGTCATGGTGCACTGGCTGGAACAATAGCTCAGTGGACCATCCGATAGAGATCGATCCTAGACAGACCGCACATCAAGGGAGTACTTTATCACTGGGGTACATCCCACCCCCTGTAAGAATATAGATGTACATTCGTCTCCTTTAGCGAGACTATCCTGGATTTGCAACCTTTGACATGATTTTGATTAAAATTATCTGTTTTAATAACTGAAATTACTAGTATACATTAATAGAGGATACTCCCTGAGTGTCTTGTAATATAATTTATCAGCACGAGTTGAAAAAAAGAAAAAGAAATCCGAGGCTTGCTATATCAAAGACAGGATAGTACATACCATATCCTTTGATATACCAGTCATGGTGAACTGGCTGTAACGGGAAATAGCCTAATGAGCCCACCGGGGGAATCGATCCCAAACTGACCGTGCATCAAGCGAGAACTCTACCACTAGGCATGTCCCCCACTTACAATTAATTCTCCCCATCAAATAACTGGTGATATCAAAAAAGAAGAAGTAAATTTAAATATATTATTATGATTTTGTAACAACTTTAAAATGTAATTAATGCTTCAAAACTCTTTGACCAAGTTATACAGTCACTTACAATTAATTCTCCCCATCAAATAACTGGTGATATGAAAAAATAAGTAAATTCAAATATATTATTATAATTTTGTAACAACTTTAAAACGTAATTAATGCTTCAAAACTGTGAGATTGTCTTTTATCATGCAACCATGCTTCCTACCGACCTGATAACCCCTACCTGAATAGTGTTATCATGTCACTAGGAAATGAGTTGTGCGCATGATGAATGTTTGCTCAATTTTCAGGTAGATCGTTTTCTAATTTTTCAAACATCCATTTACAGCAATAATTGTTGAACTGCATAAATAAATATAACATTTACACTTCCTGTAACATCAAATTACCTCTTATTTTTCAATTTTCTATTATTCGCTCCCATTCGGAACTAGCAGTGTTTTTTAAACAAAAATGCAAGTAGCTTCCTGCAAAGAATGTTTACATTGGGAACAGTGCCTGACGTCACAGTCACTAGCAGCCAGTGATTTAGATCTACAGATCACTTGAGTTTATTTTCAGAGAAAAAGGTACAAAAATTGTAATGTGACATAAAAGACTTTGAAATATCATCAAAGTATTTTATTTAAAATTTGAAAACACATAACTTATAGGCTGGCTATGCCATTCCCAAGTTGCTTTTGGGCACTTGCTATTGTCCGACTTCTGGAAGTAGTTTCTATACGATAATACTAATAGTTTCTATACCGCTTTTGATTGAAACATATTACAAAAATATAACTTGAAAGGGGTTGCATGATAAAAAAAATATCAGGTTACTACGTTTTGATATCGTGTTTATTTAGCTCAGTTCGATAACAGTGCAACAGGGGAGCTGAAACTAGCCTGTTACATCGTTATCTAAACCTCGCCAAATAACCACGATATCAAAACGTAGTAACCTGATATTCTATATTGACCAAGTTATATATACAGCCACTAAAAATTGATGTTCCCCCATCAAATGGCTGGTGATATGTAAAGTAAAATAAATTATTATGTTTTGTAACAGACTTTATTTGTTCCAACCTTAAAAACAATAATAACATGTAGTTCACAGATAACAACCAATAATGTTGCATGTAATTGAAATATTGCACAGTTTGTTGATTCTAATAAATAGATATCACCAATTTCTTTCAAAATAATTTCTTCCCTTCAACATGCAAGACTAGATGAACATATATATATTTTATAAGACATACACAAACGTACGTGATTAAGGGCCGTTTACAGTTACTGTTTTCACAAGCATACAAACCATGCTACAGGTTGTTTTTATAAGACATACACAAACGTACGTGATTAAGGGCCGTTTACAGTTACTGTTTTCACAAGCATACAAACCATGCTACAGGTTGTTTTTATAAGACATACACAAACGTACGTGATTAAGGGCCGTTTACAGTTACTGTTTTCACAAGCATACAAACCATGCTACAGGTTGTTTTTATAAGACATACACAAACGTACGTGCAAGTGGTTTACACCTACCCATTGAGTCTTGCAGAGCACTCACTCGGGGTTTGGAGTCGGTATCTGGATTAAAAATCCCATGCCTCGACTGGAATCCGAACCCAGTACCTACCAGCCTGTAGACCGATGGCCTAACCACAATGTATTGTGTCCTACACCCATGCTATTATGTATGCTGTCCTACCTCCATGCTATTATGTATGCTGTCCTACCTCCATGCTATTATGTATGCTATCCTACCTCCATGCTATTATGTATGCTGTCCTACCTCCATGCTATTATGTATGCTGTCCTACCTCCATGCTATTATGTATGCTGTCCTACCTCCATGCTATTATGTATGCTGTCCTACCTCCATGCTATTATGTATGCTGTCCCACCCACATGCTATTATGTATGCTGTCCCACCTCCATGCTATTATGTATGCTGTCCTACCTCCATGCTATTATGTATGCTGTCCCACCTCCATGCTATTATGTATGCTGTCCCACCTCCATGCTATTATGTATGCTGTCCTACCCCCATGCTATTATGTATGCTGTCCCACCTCCATGCTATTATGTATGCTGTCCTACCTCCATGCTATTATGTATGCTGTCCCACCTCCATGCTATTATGTATGCTGTCCCACCTCCATGCTATTATGTATGCTGTCCCACCTCCATGCTATTATGTATGCTGTCCCACCCCCATGCTATTATGTATGCTGTCCCACACCCATTCTATTATGTATGCTGTCCTACCTCCATGCTATTATGTATGCTGTCCCACACCCATGCTATTATGTATGCTGTCCTACCTCCATGCTATTATGTATGCTGTCCTACCTCCATGCTATTATGTATGCTGTCCTACCCACATGCTATTATGTATGCTGTCCCACCTCCATGCTATTATGTATGCTGTCCTACCTCCATGCTATTATGTATGCTGTCCCACCTCCATGCTATTATGTATGCTGTCCTACCTCCATGCTATTATGTATGCTGTCCCACCTCCATGCTATTATGTATGCTGTCCCACCTCCATGCTATTATGTATGCTGTCCCACCTCCATGCTATTATGTATGCTGTCCCACCCCCATGCTATTATGTATGCTGTCCCACACCCATTCTATTATGTATGCTGTCCTACCTCCATGCTATTATGTATGCTGTCCCACACCCATGCTATTATGTATGCTGTCCTACCTCCATGCTATTATGTATGCTGTCCTACCTCCATGCTATTATGTATGCTGTCCTACCCACATGCTATTATGTATGCTGTCCCACCTCCATGCTGTTATGTATGCTGTCCTACCTCCATGCTATTATGTATGCTGTCCTACCCCCATGCTGTTATGTATGCTGTCCTACCTCCATGCTATTATGTATGCTGTCCTACCTCCATGCTATTATGTATGCTGTCCTACCTCCATGCTATTATGTATGCTGTCCTACCCCCATGCTATTATGTATGCTGTCCTACCCCCATGCTGTTATGTATGCTGTCCCACCTCCATGCTATTATGTATGCTGTCCCACCTCCATGCTATTATGTATGCTGTCCCACCTCCATGCTATTATGTATGCTGTCCCACCTCCATGCTATTATGTATGCTGTCCCACCTCCATGCTATTATGTATGCTGTCCCACCTCCATGCTATTATGTATGCTGTCCCACACCCATTCTATTATGTATGCTGTCCCACACCCATTCTATTATGTATGCTGTCCTACCTCCATGCTATTATGTATGCTGTCCTACACCCATGCTATTATGTATGCTGTCCCACCTCCATGCTATTATGTATGCTGTCCCACCTCCATGCTATTATGTATGCTGTCCCACCTCCATGCTATTATGTATGCTGTCCCACCTCCATGCTATTATGTATGCTGTCCTACCTCCATGCTATTATGTATGCTGTCCTACCTCCATGCTATTATGTATGCTGTCCTACCTCCATGCTATTATGTATGCTGTCCTACCTCCATGCTATTATGTATGCTGTCCTACCTCCATGCTATTATGTATGCTGTCCTACCTCCATGCTTTTATGTATGCTGTCCTACCTCCATGCTATTATGTATGCTGTCCTACCTCCATGCTATTATGTATGCTGTCCTACCTCCATACTATTATGTATGCTGTCCTACCCCCATGCTATTATGTATGCTGTCCTACCCCATGCTATTATGTATGCTGTCCTACCCACATGCTTTTATGTATGCTGTCCTACCCCCATGCTATTATGTATGCTGTCCTACCTCCATGCTATTATGTATGCTGTCCTACCTCCATGCTATTATGTATGCTGTCCTACCCACATGCTATTATGTATGCTGTCCTACCCCCATGCTATTATGTATGCTGTCCTACCCCCATGCTATTATGTATGCTGTCCCACCTCCATGCTATTATGTATGCTGTCCCACCTCCATGCTATTATGTATGCTGTCCCACCTCCATGCTATTATGTATGCTGTCCCACCTCCATGCTATTATGTATGCTGTCCCACCTCCATGCTATTATATTATGTATGCTGTCCTACACCTGTCCATGCTATTATGTATGCTGTCCCACCTCCATGCTATTATGTATGCTGTCCCACCTCCATGCTATTATGTATGCTGTCCCACCTCCATGCTATTATGTATGCTGTCCCACCTCCATGCTATTATGTATGCTGTCCTACCCCCATGCTATTATGTATGCTGTCCCACCTCCATGCTATTATGTATGCTGTCCCACCTCCATGCTATTATGTATGCTGTCCCACCTCCATGCTATTATGTATGCTGTCCTACCCCCATGCTATTATGTATGCTGTCCCACCCCCATGCTATTATGTATGCTGTCGTACCCCCATGCTATTATGTATGCTGTCCTACACCCATGCTATTATGTATGCTGTCCTACCCCCATGCTATTATGTATGCTGTCCTACCCCCATGCTATTATGTATGCTGTCCTACCTCCATGCTATTATGTATGCTGTCCTACCCCCATGCTATTATGTATGCTGTCCTACCCCCATGCTATTATGTATGCTGTCCTACCTCCATGCTATTATGTATGCTGTCCTACCCCCATGCTATTATGTATGCTATCCTAACCCCATGCTATTATGTATGCTGTCCTACCCCCATGCTATTATGTATGCTTAAAAGTATACTAGTGAAAACAATAACGGTGAAAGACTCCTTAAAATATACATAAAGATATATATACCGGTATATATATATAATAATGTATTATTGGTAGAAAAAATATGATTTCAAAAGCAGTTATATTTTTCAAGGTACATGTATATTTTACTTCAAAGAAGAAAAAGGAATATTTGTAAAATACCACTATTTGGTGTCTAGCATATGGTAACATTTGAACACTTGATAGAACAAACGGTTAAAACGCACTGCATCGACACATAGGCTACTCCTATGGATAAAGTAACAAGGAGGCTTTTATATGCTCTGTTCCAAAGACAGAACTGTACATACCACAGCTTTTGATGTGCCAGTTGTAAACACTGGTTTGAATGGGGGGGGGGGGGGGGGAAACAAAGTCCACAGAGCAATCCATTCTTTGACCCATTACACTTCTGTTGTCGAGCATTCTGTCAGTGAGCTATATCCCACCCGTATGTACTTAACGAGTCTTCATGTTTATTAGAATTAATTTAGTAATTATTTCAAACAGCAGATTCAGTTTTAGATAGTTCCACAATTTTAAATGTCCACCTATCTACCTTTAAACAAGACTAGGATTTGATACAATTTTAATTTTCTGGACTAAACATTTGAGTCAATATTTGTTTGACTCAATATTCGTGTGTGGTTGTCACGGTATCGAAACAATGGTGTTCAAATGTATTAGAATTATTGTGGTTTAAAGGCATACTGTCACGGATTTAAGGACCTTATTTCTCTAAAAATGGATAATAAATAAAAATTACTTTAATTGTTGGAAACCAAATCTAGCCATTGCATCACCTTTACCGAACCATGATGGAGTGAAATCCATGTCAACCCTCTCAGCAATTTTAGTTTTTGAATTATGGACCATTGCCATATTTCAATTATTTTTACAAAATGTCTTAAACGGAGTATGGTGTTTATGAAGATGGTTGAATAAAGTACATTTAGGGACAAATCAAATTATTTTTGTTCTGGTAATACTTTGTTAGACCATTAAATAGGTCAGTGGTCTGTGACAATATGCCTTTAATACGGCTAACTGTAAAACAATATGTCACTGTAGGTGTCGGTCAATTGTCTTCTTTTTTTTAAATTTATTTTCTTTTTTTTATGTCACTTAAAACCTAAAGGGAACAGAAAAGCTGAACATAAAGTGATTTTGATAAATTATATTAGTTTTTTTCCAATTACAGCAAAAATATGTTTTTGTTAATAAACAAATAAAAATAAAATAAATATATGACCAAGACCAAGCCCACAGCTAAACCTGATGGGAAATGACAGGTGTGTGACAGATAGTCACAAAAGACAAGCACATGACGCAGTTGGTGAGACAAGGACTGGGATGTGAAGGTGGACAGCGAAAGACGTTGAAAGATAGAAGAAGTTGCCAGATCAGGAAGAAATGAGATGAAATTTAATGGAGGAAAAGGAATGGGGGCAGTGGAATAAAACAAATATATATATAAATATTTAAAAAAAAAACCTATTGCTAGGTCTAAGAACAGATACACTGTGTGTGTTTTTTTCAAGGTGGTGGTGGTGATGGTGGTGGTATTATTATTGTTTTTTAATTAGTATTATGATCTCATAAAAAGTTCTTGTACAATATGTTTAAGTTCGAGCTTTGGGTACGGTTTAGCTTTGGCTTTTTTC